>NC_056735.1:938693527-938748527 GCF_019279795.1 Protopterus annectens
CTCGGGTTTGCCCTTAGATAAGCAGAGCTAAGCAAAGGAGTGTGTCTGAGGCTGCCTAGCACTCTTTACATTGCCTAAGCGGGTGTGCGTGCCATGCACTGGATTTTAAAGAAAAAAAAAAGTAAACCAGGAAATAGCAACTCTGTGCACATTTGAGCACTGTGTTTGAGCAGTGCATCCCCAGGCGTAAACAGGAAAGCAATAGGAAGGGAAAACAGCAGTAGGAAGGTAATCCAGGAGAACTAGCATAGCTGGCAGGTGAAATGTATCAGAATCAGCCAACTACACAGGCAGCAGACCAGCCCAATCCAGAACACTACTATAAACTATGAAAACACCTTTCCCTCTAGTTTTCCCACATACTCTACACCACTGGTGTATACAAGTGGAGAATTTTAACAAACAAATACAACAAAATGATAGGGTCTACAATAGCTATCATACATCAACATGTGGAAGAGGCTGCGGGTGGTGAGGATGAGAATGCTGTCAACCAACTCACAGTGAGGAGACAGAGAAGAGTGTACAGACCCAGCATAACCTACCAGGGTCTACATGAGCTACAGATAGTGGAGCACTATAGGGTGGACAGGGACCTCTTACAGCAAATTGCTGAGCTGTGCTGGCCACGCCTCACACACACAGAACTATCAGAGGGGAACCCATCCCATTGGATACCAAGGTATGTGTAGGCCTAAGAATACTAGCTACAGGAACCTCCCAAAGGCCAACTGGGGATATCATGGGGATCTCACAGGCATCAACATCCAGGGTACTCCACCAGTTCCTGGATGCCATGTCAGCACATGCCAGTGAGCACGTATATTTCCCCAACACACATGAGGTGTTGGCCAGCAATATGCATCTATTCCGCCAAATAGCAGAATACCCTAAGTTAGTGGGTGCTATAGAACATGCACATATGCATCAAAGCACCCCCTGGTGAGTGGTGTAGGGTCTACATCAACCGCAAGGGCTTCCCCTCCATCAACTGCCAGGTCATGTGCCATGCCCAGGGCATTATAATGAATGTGTGTGCTGGCTGCCCTGGAAGCTATCATGATTCCCACATCTGGCATCTGATGCAGCGGTCACCTAGTGTGGGATGTTTGTTACGCACTGGAGCTGTGGCTGATGACACCCATCAGAAATGCACACACACCAAACAAGAACTCCATAATGAGGCACACGCACAGACCAGAGTTGTAATAGAGAGTGTGTTTGGATGCTCAAGTCACAGCTCCAGTGCCTGAACACATCCAGTGGAGCCTTGCAGTACTCCCCAGCTACATGTACTCAAATTGCCATTGTATCTGCCATGCTACACAATATGATCCTGCAGAAACAGTTGCAGCAGGAACAGCACAGAGCAGGGCCACACAGCCCCCCACCATTGCCAAGGCCTGCACAGGTGCAGAGTGATTCAGAGAAGGAACAACCTGAGCCTGCCCCAGTAGGCAAAAGGAGGCATGCCAAGTATGCCTTGGCCTTGGCAAAGAGGCAATGCATAGCACATACACTGACACAGGAGGGACCCAGGGAATGACACCACTCTCTGAGTCACAGATACAGTAAAAGGGATGCCAAACATGACTCTACCTGTGCTCAACCATGTATAGGGAGTGTACTACGTGCATCTGACATAGGCAGCCCTCCAGCACCATCTTCAATACTGGTGCACCAGCAAGGTAAGTCACACTCCTTACCAATTGGCGAATGGAGTAGCATGTGTTACTACCTGTATCTATGGCATGGATGTGAGCATGCAAGGGAATTGGCTGGCTGAATGGGATGCCAGCAGATAGTACAGACCTAAAGTGGCAGCATGAGATGTGTAACAAATACTGGTGTTACCATAGTAGCCAGTACTACACATGGTGACAAAACCCACTGCAGGAAATGTTCTGGGCCACATATGTGTCCCTATGACACACACATGCCAGTCAGGGAGGTTCACATACCCAACAACAGTCTCAGCCAGCAGGACAGGTAAAGACAAACACAAACAAAGGCTGTGCTAAGGTCTCTGAATGATGCCTATGGGTAACCTCCCCCCAAGTCTACACAAACAGACTACATCAGGTCAGGCAGTGGGCTGTTAGTTCTGAAGGGTAGGAAGTCAGAAACTGATATGTAGGTCAATCAAACCTAAGAAATGTAGTACACTGATATACCTCTAGTCAGCATGGTAGGTTAGAGTACAAATGAAATGCAGTACCTGACGTACAAGTACAGTCATAGCAAATGTGTACAAGTGACAGGTGTGCCCCCCCAATCCTAAGTAGAAATGTAGAAACAGCCAGGTGTGCCCCCCAATCCTGTGTAGAAATGTAGAAACAGTCAGGTGTGCCCCCCAATCCTGTGTAGAGATGTAGAAACAGACTGGTGTGCCCCCTCACTCCTATGTAGAAATGTAGAAACAGTCAGGTGTGCCCCCCAATCCTATGTAGAAATTTAGGAACAGTCAGGTCTGCCCCCCACTCCTACTTAGAAATGTAGTAACAGTCAGGTGTGCCCCCCAGTCCTATGTAGACATGTAGTAGCAGTCAGGTGTGCTCCCCCTCCAATCCAGTGTAGAAATGTAGTAACATGTATGTGTAGGTATAATACCACTGGAGCATAGATGATCTGAGGTGGCCAAGGTAGCAGGATAGATTGTAGCATTTGTACAATATGCAGGTATGCATGTGTTAAGTTGGTGTGTGTTTCATAATGTGTAAGATTGGTCAGTATGTATGCATGTTGAGGTTTGACATGGTGGCCATTGCCCACTACTGTTGATGACAGGGCCAAGTCTTCACAACTGCAGGGCCAAAGACAATTCACCCCAGTATAACACATGCTAGCAGTAAGCCATTGTAAATGTATGGTGGTAATATGTGTCACCATCTGAAAGTTGGACATGGCATGACTGTTGGCCCAGATATGCAAGTAGTACACAGGGAAAAGTACCCCAGACATACAGTATATAATGTGTAACCATGAAATGGACACACCCTTGGAATTGTAAATACAGGTATGCATCACATTAACTGGCCTTGCAGTAGGGAATACTGATGTTGTCTGGCTGAACACTTGCAGATCACAAAGGTGATAGGACTGATGTATTGGGAAATGGCTTATGTCCCTGCACAAGCCAGCATAACTGCAATGTCCCATGCATATCTGTGAGTCAGATGCAAGTAGTGTCCATAGCACACATGCACCCAGCTCACCCAAACACCACCCACAGGTACCTCTCTGGTCGTATCCCTGCTGTTGGGAATGAGTACAATATCAGCCCCACCTGTGTATGGCAATAATGAAAGAATGCAGCATGCAGTGCAGGTGTCCCATGCAGGTGTGTCCTTAGCTGTAAGTAGCACCCTGCCAGCATCCACACCATCTGATCAATACTGATAGAAGGTATTGGCATGAACACATAGCACACCTACCCTGTCACCCCAGGGGAATATACTGTATGGCAGTCTGGGATTGTAGGACTAACAGAATGCAATGGCCTGCTACAGCTGGCCTGCATCACCACCAAATGGCCTACAGGCCTCTGCCAAAGGCGTGCATTTCACCCATACTGCCGTTTTTAATTTCTCCAAGTCTTGGGTTTCTAATACCATGACAGGAATGGACCCCATTCCTAAGTCAAAGTACGATTAAAGTTCATTAAATTAATATTGTTTCACTATTTGATGTTAGCCAAAAGTGCTCTTCGCAGAACCCGCAATATGCCCAGTAATGACTCCTTCTGCAATTTGTACAGTGTTACATGAATTGGTAACATATCTAAATATGATTGTTTTTTATAAGACCAGTTGCTCTTACTACTATTGGAACTGTCTGGGTATCTTTCCTTCACATTGCTCTAATTTCTGCCTGCAGATTGAGTTATTTTATGACTTTGTGTATCTCTGTACGCAAGACACTGTTGTCACTAGGTGTGGCGATTTCAATGATCAATGCTACTTTTGTCTTCTTTTCTTTGACCATTATATCCGGTTTTCTAGCATCTATCTTTTGGACTGTTGGTATTGGGTGATCATATGTGATGTAAACATCATTTTCTGTGATTCTCTGTGGCTCATGTTTCAGGTGTTTTTCAGCCACTTCAATACCATAGTGTTTGCACAATCTCCAGTGTAACAATCTCGCCACATTATTATGCCTTTCAGTATACAGTCCCTCTGCCATTAGAGAGTCACAACCAGCAATAAGGTATGTGACTATTTCTAATTCGGTTCCACAAAACCTACATATGTCTGTTTCTCCCACATGTTTAATGGACTTAGTAAACCAGCGTGTACGTAGCCAACTATCTTGGGCTGCCAATATTAACCTTTCATTTCTTGATGTAAATTCACCTCTCCTTAACCATTCCTGCATTTGTTCTTGATCAACATGAGGCTCTTCCAGAAGTTTTCTATACTTGCAACTATATTTATGTTTTCTCCACATTTCTTGCCTTCTCATCTGGTCCTTCACCTTATATTTTTTCTTTTGTTTTTTAGCACATTCAGTTGCTGCCTGATTTTTATCCACTTCTGGTTTGATTTCCATTCCTGTTTGAAGTCGATATGCTTCTGCTAAATTAAGCAGAGATGTCATCTTAGATATATTCTCCTCATGTTTCAAAACTTTCACCACATTTGGATCTTGTGAGGTCAGTAGATATGTGTGGAGTCCGATTGCAGATATATACATGTAATCAATTTCAAGGAGACCCATCCCTCCTTCAGAACGGGGAATATACAATCTTGGTATACACTGATTTTTATAAATCATTTGGTAAGCATGAAGCATCCTTCTTGTTTTACTATCCAATCTATCCAACACTTTTTGGGGCCAGTCAATCACTCCAAAACTATAAGTTAGGACAGGAAGAGCAAATTGATTTATAGCTTGGATCTTGTTCCTAGGTGTCAATGCTGTTTTCTGGATTAATTTAAGCATTCTAAAGTACTCCTTGCTAAGCTTCATTTGCATTTATTTGTATTTTATTGCTGATCCTTCATCAATCCCCAAGTATTTATACACCCACTTTTGCTTAAGTTCTTTTATATCACATTCTTGTCCCAGACTGATGTTTTCCTGGTGCTGCAATTTTCCTTTTTTAAAGGTTGCTTTTGCACATTTATCAAGACCAAATGACATTCCAATATCATCTGAAAAAGGTTTGACAACCTGCAGCTGTGCTTTCAGTTCCTCATCTGATGAGCTATACAATTTTAAATCATCGACAAAGAGAAGATGAGAAGTCATTAGACTTTGTTGTTTTCTAGAAGCCAAATTATAACCATGGCCTAAGCTAAGTAAACAGCTTAATGGATTAATGACAAGGCAAAATAGCAACGGTGACAGGGAGTCACCTGGAATATCCCCCTTTGGATTTTTATCCCTGCGATAATAATCTGTCCTTTATCATGGCTTAATTGCAAAGTGGTCTGCCACTGTTTCATATTTACTGTAATGTAGTCAATCAGTGTAGTGTGCATCTTATACATTTTTAAGCACTCTTTTATCCATGAGTGTGGGATACTATCAAATGCATTTTTATAGTCAATCCATGCCATACTTAGATTCTTCCTCTTCTTACAGTTCCCCACTATAACTGTATTTAACAACAATTGATCATTTCTTCCATATGACTTTCTTTTATTGCTCTTTTGTTCTACTGCCATAATTGAGTTTTCTTCTAAACGACTATAAACTCTGTTGGTGTCAATCCCCATGCATAGTTTATACATTGTCGGAAGACAAGTTATTGGTCTATAATTTTGGGTCTATATTCTAACATCGAAGTCTTACAACTTCGAATGTTATAATATTGAACCCAGTAGACGAAACACCAGAAAACCGAACAGTCAGAATAGCAATTTTTTTCCCAGGGAAAAAGTTTGCTGTTCTGACAAACATACACACAACACAAACACACCAAAATAAATAATCCACACATACACACACTTCACAAAACCCTACACTAAACCATACATACACCACAAGCTATCCACTTACCTTAACCCAACCCTAACCCTAAGGTCCGTCACTATCGCACACTCACCTTACCCGCGCCCTAATCCTAACTCACCTACCACACCCTAACCCTCATATCCACACAATTACACACTTACCTGACCCATGCCCTAACCCTAACTCACCTAACCTGCGCCCAATCACACACTCACTTTCATTCACACACTTATCTTAACCCGGTCCGTAACCTTCACTCCACAGTCGACGAAATAGCGAAGCTGCAGAAACGGCTCACCAAATACTTTCCCTAGGAAAATATTCAGTGTTCTGTAGCTTCTCTATTTCCAGCGTTCGCTCTACTGGGTTCGATATTGTAACATTCGAAGTTGTAAGACTTTGATGTTATATATAGACCCATACTTTTTAGGGTAGCTTGCAGGTTCTCTCTTAAATAAGAGCATTGTTTTTCCTGTTGTTAACCAGTGTGGTGTCTATTAGGGGTGTGCATATAAATAGTTCTTACTCATGGCTAGATCCTCATGTAAAGAAGTTAATACTTTAAGCCAAAAGTTAGGTACTTCATCTGGGCCTGGGGTTTTCCAGTTAGAGGCTTTTCTCAACTTTATTTCAATCTCTCTGGCTGTTATTTCATCCCATTTCATATCCTGTACCTTTAAACTTCTTATTCTTTCTTTTACTTCTTCTATCCATTTAGCATCTTTGTTATGTTCCACAGGATCTTCATAGATACTTCTCCAAAATGTATCTACTTCCTCTTTTTTTGGTGGTCTATCAATTCCTTTTACCTTATTTCCCAATTCTCTATAAATATTTTTTGGGTTATCAGTAAATTGCTTATTTTGTGCTTTTCCCTTATATTTATCTTTGTATCTTTTGAGTCTTTCTGCCTGTTTGACATTTTTAGTTTGTTATCTCCAGTAGTGCATAATAGTGGTGGTGCTGTAAAGCGTCATCGCCTCAGTAGAGGCAGCTGTCGGTTCGATTCTCAGCTAGAGTAGTGCATAATAGATCCTGGTCTGTTCTAATACTGCACATTGCTTTTATCACATCTATCTTTCTTAATATTTTTGTTGATCTGTTCCCTCTTCTATAATCTTCTAACAATGATACTTCTTGTCGTAACTGCTTTATAGTTTTCTCTATTCGATATTTCCATGATGGTATTCGCTTTTGCCCCTTCTTTTCCCTCACTACCCTATGTTCCTGTGGTAGAATTTTATCAGTTATTAATTTAGCAGCACAGTAATATATTCTGTTTACTTCTGTTATATCGCATGGATCTCTATGGATAGCCCTAATTACTGTGTTCATTTGTTTTATCAAGCTTCTGACTTTTGGGGTTTTAATAACCTTCTGCAGTCTATTTCTCTCATTGATCTTGATATATCTGTCTTTGTCTATTAAATCAAGCAACTCTTCTCTTAACTCCTTTTCTTCCATACTGAGGGCACATCCCTTGTTTTCCATTTCCTGTGGGCATTCTATAGAAAGTTCTATAACATCTTCTTGTGATACTGGTACTGCCGTTTTTAATTTCTCCAAGTCTTTTGGGTTTCTAATACCATGACGGGAGTGGACCCCATTCCTAAGTCAAAATACGATTAAAGTTCATGAAATTAGCATTGTTTCACTCTTTGATGTTAGCCAAAAGTGCTCTTTGCAGCACCCACAATGTGCCCAGTAATGACTCCTTCTGTAATTCATACGGTGTACATGAATTGGTTGTTGTTGTTGTTGTCTTTCGGCTTTTCCCCGGGTTAGAGTTGCCACAGTCCACCCACTAATGATATTTTGCAGATTTTTTGACAAGCTGAGGTGCCAGCAGCCTTTCAAACAACTTTCAGCATTCCCATTCACGCCATGTCTGTCTCTCCGAACACCCAACCAACCATGGGGAGGGATTCCACACACAAGCAGCACTCACTCCCGCGAGAAAATCAAGCGACAACCCCTCTTGCTGTGAGGTAACAATGCTACCGCTGCACCAATTGGTAACATATCTAAATACGATTGTAAATTATTTTTTATAAGACCAGTTGCTCCTACTACTATTGGAACTGTCTAAGTATCTTTCTTCCACATGGATCTTGTTTCTGCCTGCAGAATGAGATATTTTATGACTTTGTGTCTCTCTGTACGCAAGACACTGTAGTCACTAGGTGTGGCGATTTCAATGATAAATGGTACTGTTGTCTTCTTTTCTTGGACCACTATATCCAGTTTTCTAGCATCTATCTTTTGGACTGTTGGTATTGGGTGATCCCATGTGATGTAAACTTCATCATTTTCTATGATTCTCTGTGGCTCATGTTTCCAGTGTTTTTCAGCCACTTCGATACCATAATGTTTGAACAATCTCCAGTGTAACAATCTTGCCACATTATTATACCTTTCAGTATACAGTCTGTCTGCCATTAGAGTGTCCAACCAGCAATAAGGTGTGCGACTGTTTTCAATTCGGTTCTACAGAACCTACATATGTCTGTTTCTCTCACATGTTCAATGGACTTAGTAAACCAGCATGTGCATAGCCCACTATCTTGGGCTGCCAATATTAACCTTTCATTTCTTGATGTAAATTCACCTCTCCTTAACCATTCCTGCGTTTGTTCTTGATCAACATGAGGCTCTTCCAGATGTTTTCTGTACTTGCAACTATATTTATGTTTTTTCCACATTTCTTGCCTTCTCATCTGGTCCTTCACTTTATATTCTTTCTTGTGTTTTTTAGCACATTCAGTTGCTGCCTGTTTTTTATCCACTTCTGTTTTGATTTCCATTCCTGCTTGATGTCAATATGCTTCTGCTAAATTAAGCAGAGATGTCATCTTAGATTTATTTTCCTCATGTTTCAAAACTTTCACCACATTTGGATCTTGTGAGGTCAGAAGATATGTGTGGAGTCCCACAATTGTAGATCTATACATGTAATCAATTTCCAGGAGGCCCATTCCTCCTACAGAATGGGGAATATATAATTTTGGTATACACTGATTTTTATAAATCATTTGGTGAGCATGAAGCATCCTTCTTGTTTTACTATCCAATCTATCCAACACTTTTTGGGGCCAGTCAATCACTCCAAAACTATAAGTTAGGACAGGAAAAGCAAATTGATTTATAGCTTGGATCTTGTTCCTAGGTGTCAATGCTGTTTTCAGGATTAATTTAAGTCTTCTAAAGTACTCTTTACTAAGCTTTATTTGCATTTGTTCATGTTTTATTGCTGATCCTTCATCAATTCCCAAGTATTTATACACCCCCTCTTGCTCAAGTTCTTTTATATCACATTCTTGTACTGCCAATGTATGTGATGTCATGGGCACTGAAATAACAACATAACACTGTCCACATAAGCCATATGCAAGGCCAAGTAGACATACCACAGTAACATGTCCACCATGTCTCAGAGCATGAACTGTGGACCAACATCAAAACACAGCTGTGATGAGGTGATAACTTTAGGGAAAGTATCAGAGAATGTATGCATAATGTATGGAAGAGGATAAAATAATATGGGGGGGTGGGAGCATGGGCAGTATGGAATGTGCAAGGTCTGACACACAGCCATGTGCACATACTTCAGGCTTCACACACAAATACGGGCATCTACAAACCTGCCCATACACCACAATAGGGGTAATGTCCTAACTTATGACCCCTTCCTCTGGGTAACCTGCGTGAATCTGTACAGCTGTGAGGTATTGCCATAGCAAGATAAAGCCATACTGTCATGTCGATGGATGTACAAATATGGGATCCACTGCCAGCACTGTACCAAGGTGCTGAACTGCATACAGAGACCCAGCAGCAAATGTCTGCAGCTCCCCTCCAGAATGGCATAACTTTCCTTGAATATGTAGGCATGTGACCACAGTACTGGACACAGCTGCATTGACCTTGTAATCCCCAGGACATCACTGTGAGCAAAAATGTTCACCTGACAGTACTTGAGGACATAAAACATCACAGTGTATAACAGTACACATGTCTGAATATCTCTGCTAACAACAGTACCATGAAGCAGAAACAGCACAGACACAATCACCTACAGTACACACTATCCCTTGCACAGTTTGACCCCATATTGCCAAATGATCTACAGATATCCTGCAGAAACAGTTTGCTACCTCTAGGTGTAGAACACAAAGATCTGCAATGGAGTACAAACTATCGGGAACGGATCCACATATTCAATACAGAAGGTCATACTGGGCATGCTCACACACTTAAACAAATGAAGCCCATGTCTGCCAACAACAGTGGACCAACATATCTGACAGTTGTAGATGTTAGTGCATACACTTCTCAGTATGCATCAGTCATGCTTTGCACACACATTGGATAGGAATACACACATATATCCAAGGACAACACACTGTAATATGCCAAAAGTACACATACATAGATGTGTGGAAGAGAGTGGGAGTGGCAAAGAGCCTTCCATCATGAGGCCTGTCCCACCCAGTACACAGCCAAATGGCTACAACCACATGATGTGTATGTGTCACTCACTGTAGAAATTAGTCATTGGTATCCCTCAGCATTACAGACTCTGTGGTGCAACTGGTAGCTCTGCAACATGACTGTACAAGGCAGTAGTCCTCTAGCAGTTGTATACGCATACCTGTGGAATATAAACCTGCATGTGCCTGAGTGTGGTGTGTCTACCTCTAGAGGAATGGATTATGACCCATGCACACACACTGCCATCCCCATAGCCCTTTCATGACAAGCATGCTGATGTCTTTCACTTTGGAATACACCTTTGGGAAGAGGGTAGCCCAGTAATTTCTGTGGTGTGTCCTATAACTGCATAATGCTATAGTGTTATAAACTAATTAGGTAGGAGTTTTAATCCCAGACATGGCAAGTGTGTGTGTGTGTGTGTGTGTGTGTGTGTGTGTGTGTGTGTGTGTGCATGTGCCCCTGTCTGGGTAGGGAGCAGTGCTTTTTAGGCTAGCCACACTCATGACAATTCAAATGCCCTACTTTGGCAAGGTTGCTGATGTCATTCACTTTGAAATACACCTTTGGGAAATGAGTAGGCCAGTAATCTCTGTGGCGTGTCCTATAACTGCATAATGCTATAGTGTGATAAACTAGCTAGATAGGAGATCTAATCCCAGACATGGCAACTGTATGTGTGAGTGTTTGTGTGTCTCTGTCTATGTAAGGAGCAATGCGTTTTAGGCTAGTCACACTCACAACAATTCAAATGCCCTACTTTGGTAAGCCTGCTGATGTCCTCCACTTTGAAATACACCTTTGGGAAAGAAGTAGCCCAGTAATCTCCCTGGTGTATCCTGTAACTGAATTATGCTGTAGTGTGATAAACTAGTTAGGTAGATTTTCTAATCCGAGACATAGCAACTGTGTGTGTGTGTCTCTGTGTAGGGAGCTGTGCTTTTTAGGCTAGTCACACTCAGGACAGTTCAAATGCCCTACTTTGGCAAGCCTGCTGATGTTCACTGTGAAATACACCTTTGGGAAAAGAGTAACCCAGTAATCTCCATGGTGCATCCTATAACAGCGTAATGCTGTAGTGTGATATAGTACTTCACAAGGAGTTCTAGTCCCACACATGGCAAGTGTGGATGTTTGTGTGTGTGGTCATTTGTCTGTGTAGGGAGCAATGCTTTTTAGGCTAGTCACACTCACTACAATTCAAATGCCCTATTTGGCAAGCCTGCTGATGTCAGTCACTGTGAAATACACCTTTGGGAAAGGAGTAGCTCAGTAATCTCTGTAGTGCATCCTGTAACAGCATAATGCTATAGTGTGCTATAGTACTATGGTAGGTGTTCTATTCCCATACATGGCAAGTGTGGATGTTTGTGTGCATGTTTCTTTGCCTGTGTAGGTGCAATGCTTTTGGGGCCATTCACAGTCACTACAACCTCAGTTTACCTTCTTTGGCAAGCCTGCTGATGTCATTCCCAGTGAAATACACCTTTGGGGAAGAAATACTCCAGTCATCTATGTGGCGTGTCCTATAACAATGTAATGCTGTACTGTAAAATAGTACTATGGTAGAGATTCTATTCCCACACATGGCAAGTGTGGATATGTGTTTCTTTGTCTGTGTAGGATGCAATTCTTTCAGGGCCATTCACAGTCACTACTTTCCTTATTCATGTTCAGAACTTGTTAGCATTAAATCAGCTACAAATTACTACAGCACTCAACCTTCCTCTTTACCTTGAGGAAAACAGTTTTTGTACTTACTTTCCTCACTTGCTTAGAGAAAAACAGCTGTTATACTCACTTTCCTCACTTCTCCAGAGGAAGGTAGTTTTTTATTCAGGCATGTCCAAGGGTCAGCTCCCAGTGTTCTCTCCTGTCTATCTGATGAATATGGGCATCTTGAAGTAATGTAGCAATTGCCTCATGTACACAGACAGCCCTCTCCTCCTACCACTCAACACCACAACCTGTGAGAGATGCACTTATCTAGCCAAACTGGAGGTAAAGCTCTCTCCAACCAAGACTGCACTTGACAGTCAGGAGGAGAAGGTAAACATTTGCACCACACCACACTCATCACATAGTCCCACTAAAACCTACACCACCAAAATCCACACATAGAAACACAAAAACATTTGCAGAGGCTCTTAATAATAATCTACTCAAGCAACAGAGACCTCCAAAGTAGAAACGCAAGCAACCTCCACCTCCCCAACACAACTCAAATGACAGACACATAGCCCACTGACTCATTGTGCCAATAAACCACAGCCCATAAGGCAAACCAATGTACCCAACACACTAGTCATAGGTGACTCTATAGTCAGGCACACTGATGTCCCACTCACCAGGCTAAACAAGGAGAAGGCTACTGTCAGCTGCCTGTCAGGTGCTATGATCCGCCACATAACCCACACATTCAAGTCACTCCACAATAACTACAAATATGACTCTGTCATTGTCCATGTTGGTGTGAATGACCTAAGATGTACCTACCTAGACTACATAAAAAGAGACATGGAAGAGCGCTCCGATCTTGTAGCCCAGGCAAGTATGACACTAGCCCTGAGTATTATCCTGCCATCGCCCAGAATGATACTGCAGAACAAGGACAAAATGATTGACTTCAACAATTGGCTAAGCTTCTAATGTCATTCTAAGGGGATCTAGTATCTCTCTGCCTGGGACAACATGGTCAATGGACCATGATGCTTTGCCAGAGATGGCCTGCACCTGTCGCTTCTGGGATTCCAGATACTGGCTAAGGCTCTTGCCGCACCTATAGTGCCTTTTTTAGGCAAGGTTCAAATGACAAATTCACCACCGTAACAGGAACAGGCAAGCAAAAACTGAGGGTAATGCTACTCAATGCTAGAAGTCTAAATCTCAAAATGCACTCACTCGAGGCACTCCTTAAAATGGAGAACATCGATATCTGTGCTGTGACTGAGACCTGGTTCAAGGCTCTAGAGAGCTCCCCTGCATTACCAGCCTATAACTCATACCACACTTTTCGACCATCTAACCTGGACCAGAACACCAAAGGTGTGTCCATATTCATTAAGGATATCCACACCTTCAGACTAGTTGCACAGCATAATGCATCCCAGGTTATCCAAGTGCAACTAACTCAGGGCAAAACTGCAATCCAAATTATAACTTGCTACAGATCCCCCACTATGCCCCAGGATTCCCACTCTTCTTTTCTTGATATACTGGAAATTATTAGGGTTCAACAAAACACCCTAATAATGGCTGATTTCAACCACCCAACCATTAACTGTGACAACTACTCATGTACCAACTCCTTTGCTCAACACTTTCTGGAATTCATAAATTCCAATACCCTGGATCAACCTATCCACACTCCCACCAGGGGCAACAATATCCTAGACCTAGTCATTACCAACATTCCACACCTGAAATCAACTCCTCGTTGGTCAGATCGGACTATAAGCTAATCACCCTAGATATCAGCATCCCACCCCCACCCACCATTAAGGAAACCACTGTAAAACATTTCTCCAAAGCCAACTTCATGCTTCTTGAGACAGAAATGGCAAACTTCATGACACCCATGCAGATGGACAACACAGTTACGACTGCTGAATCCTACACAAATGCACTCTATAAGCACTTACATGAGTGCATGGATCGTGCTATCCCAAACAGAACCAAGACGCTATCCTCCAAAAAAGGAAGCCAATCTTTTGGTCCCCTGCCATTTACAAACTTTACAACAGAAGGAATAAACTGTTGCAAAAGAGAGTAAAATCCCATGAATGGAGGAGCTGCCTGGTCAGCCTCAGTAAGAAGCTGAGATCCCTTATAAGATGCTCCAAAGCTAGCTATGAAAACAAAATCACCACTGATTCTAAGGACAACCACAAAGCATTCTATAGCTATGCCAAGAATCTCAATGGCAACACCCAGATCTGCTCTGAGTTACAGCACAACTGCAAAAAAATTACAGAGCCAACTGATATTGCCAACATCCTGGCAGACAGGTTCAGTGCTAACTTTACCCCCCTCTCATGCCCTAAAGGGCCCATATCTATACAGGAAGAATGCAGAGTCTCTGTAATCACATATATGCAGGTAAAAGCTGCACTCTCTAAAACCTAAAACATAGCATCCATGGGACCGGACAACATCCCAGGCTGCATTTACATGAACTTCAGAATGAACTGGCTCCCCACCTAAGCACCATGTTCAATCAAAGTCTCACGTCAGACTTTGTGCCCACTGAATAGTGCACAGCAACAGTTATCCCACTTCACAAAGGAAGAGCCACTACTGATCCTGGGAACTATCACCCTATTAGCCTGATGAGCCCGGTCTGCATGGAACGTATCATCATGGAACTCATAAATAAAGATATTGGTAACCTCCAAACTCTAGACCCCACCCAGTTCAGGTTTGTGAAAGGCAGATCATGCCTTCTGAACCTGATCAACTTCCTTGAGGCAGTCACCAAAGGCATAGACGAGGGTAAGGTGGGTCACGCAGCCTATCCTGACATTGCCAAGGCTTTTGACATCATCCCCCATTCTGGAATTATAGCTAAACTCACTAAAATGGTATCAATCCCTACGTCACAAGATGGGCTGCCAACTGGCTAACTAAGAGAACCCACACTGTAAAAGTTGCAGACTCCAAATCTGACTTCAAACCAGTGACAAGTGGAGTACCACAGGGTTCAGTCCTAGGACCTCTCCTATTTGGTATCTACTTCTCTGAAGTACAGGCTAACACAGAAGGCCTCTAGCTAAAGAAGGTCACAGATGACTGCAAACTAGGAGCCTTAGTTGAGTTCCCAAATAATGTGGACATCCTACAGAAGGGCCTCATTGAGACAGATGCCTGGTGTCAGAGGCATGGTCTCAATCTCAAAAAGTGCATTGTCACCCCCTTTGGTAAAAACTCTGTACCCATGAACTACCACATAAATGGCAGTCTACTTAATGCTGAATGTGTGATAAGAGACCTTGGGACCCAGGTGGGCAGTAATCTCTCCTTTGATAATCACATCGCCACAGTAGTCAGGAAATCCTTCTATGTGGCACACCTCATTAGAAAAAGGTTCTCATCCAGGAAAAAAGAGGTCATTGTTCCCCTCTATTCAGCACTCATTAGACCCATTATAGAGTATAATGCCCCTTTTGGAAT
This sequence comes from Protopterus annectens, assembly GCF_019279795.1. NCBI lineage: Eukaryota > Metazoa > Chordata > Ceratodontiformes > Protopteridae > Protopterus > Protopterus annectens. Next base: position 938,709,149 of record NC_056735.1, read on the forward strand.
GTGCCTCACAAGACATCTGCAGGAGCTGGAAAGGCCACGGAAGTACCTCACAAAGAGGATTACTGGCCTCAAACAGATGCCCTACACTGATCATCTCAAAAAACTCCAGCTTTACTCTGTAGCATATCGCCTACTCCAAGGAGATCTCTGCCTAACATATAAAGCTATGTTAAACCCAGAGCTGTTGGACATGCTACACCTTAAGAAATCCCAATCCCACCAACCTACACACTCTAGGGACCTAAACCTTGTCACTACAATAAACAGGACATGCTGGAGGGATAGATTCCTTTCCCAGAGACTTCCTGTACTCTGGAACAAGCTACCATCTATGTCAGGCAAAGTCCCTCATTAGCACTCTTCAGGAAAAATCTTGATGAGTGGATGGGAAATAGGAAATACACCCCAGGATCACTTCTGTGGCTCTACTCAACAGGGGAACAGGAAATTAACTTTCTTCATTGGTGCAAGCCAGGGAACCTTGTTGACTAGACTTACTTAGGCCCTTGAGCTGATAGCCTAGTACCTACCTATGAACCTATGAACTACAACCTCAATTGCCTTCTTTGGCAAGCCTGCTGATGATATTCCCAGTGAAATACACCTTTGGGGAAGGAATACTCCAGTAATCTCTGTGGTGCGTCCTATAACAGCGTAATGCTGTAGTGTGATATAATTCTTTGGTAGGGGTTCTATCCCCACATGTGGCAAGTGTGGACGTTTGTGATTTTCTTTGTCTGTGTAGGGTGCAATGCTTTTGGGGCCATTCACAGTCACTACAACCTCATTCAACCTTCTTTGGCAAGCCTGCTGATGTCATTCCCAATGAAATACACCCTTGGTGAAAGAGTACTCTAGTAATCTCCTTGGCTCGTCATGTAACTGCATAATACTGTAGTGTAATAAACTAGTTAGATAGGAGTTCTAATCCCTGACAGGACAAGTGTGTGTGGGTGTGTCCATGGCTGTCATTCGTATCCTGTGTGGAGGTAGCAACTGCACTCATTGTGGAGTGGGTTTTGCAAATGTCTTATATGGTGGCCCTATTATATGTCACAATGTCCACCTTACAAGGATGACAGATGTGAAATATGTGAGGGGCTGGGGTGCCAATATATACCCCTACATGTGACATCAAGGTCTGATGAACAAAGTTAGCAACCCTTGTATTACCCAGAGGACACTTTCAACCAATGTCTTATACACAAACCCACTTGCCTAGACAACAACCACTATGTTGGCAGTACCCTGCATATTGCCCACAGATAGAACCATGGTGTGATTGCAGTAGACTACAGAGGGCATGGCATCCTGCATGTCAGTACAATAGACATGTACATGCAGACAGTGTGCCTTCCCTATGTTCCCCACTGGACACCTGCAACACCTGTGGTGTCATCAAATGTGACCCACAAAGGACATACAATGCTTTAAACACATGCTCTGTATGGACAGATGCCACTGACACCAGGGAATACCTGCATCATGCTATCAATGTAAATGCAGGGTCAACCTGCTTTCCATTACCAGTTCCCACCGCATGAGGCCAGGACTGGCACATCTGCTGATGACAATCTGTATACACAACATGGGCCAGACACCACAGGTACAGTTCCACATGTCACTGTACATGCATGTGGGATGTGTGCACATCCTAGACAGCGTCCATGTCATGGACTAAAGAACACATACATGTCAAGCATTTCACAGCAATGGCCACACACAATAATTACTCAAGTGACTAGATGGTGAATACAATACCCACCTGTGTGGGCTAATCCAGACACTACACCCCTGAGCCACACAGCAGACCATTGTCATGTGGCCTGATGCCAAGGTATACCCTTCACCTAGCCTTGCACACCTTCTGGCACAGTCAACCACTACACACCTATGAAACAATGCATGCATGCATGTCAGTACTGGCACCCTGTGTCTGTGTGTGTGGTGTATGATGCTTTCGAACACATTCACACTCAATACAACTCCCATTGGCATACAGAAGCATGCTGCCTGATGTCAGACATCTTCACATGCCCTTTGCCCATATAACCTCCGGATAACCCCTGTGGTGCATGTGATACCTGCACATTACTGTATTGTGGCAAACTAACTAGTTAGGAAGCATATTCCTGACCCTGCAACATGTGTCAATGTGTGTGAGTCCCTGAGAGAGTGTGGCAGTGTTGACGCTGACACCTGTTCATGAACAGGCACGTGTACTACACCTACCATATTGCTACCATACCACTGTTGCAGATGTTACTAACCATCACATATACATTTGGTCAGCTCATCAACAGTTAACCTATGTGGTGCATGCAATAACTGCATAGACATGTGATAGCAATACATAGTCAGTTAGGGGGTTGAAACCCTGTACTTGTAGGTGTGACACAAACATGTTTAGTTTTTACTCTCCCACCCCCTCCCTGACTTACTTTGTCTCTGCCTGTCTCTCTCACTCCCTCTCTTGTAGATGTGGAGAACTACACCTGCTTTGCTTAGGCAGCAGCTTGTGTTTTGTAAGTGATACCTATGATCAGCTGGTGGCCTCTGCATGAATTGCAGCCCTCGTCTAGCTGATTGAATGTGGAACAGCTGTGGTAACATTCCCATAGCCAATTGCATGGAAACACACTCCAATATCTAGGAACATCATGTTGGTGTTGGGCTTTTTCATTCACTGTGAGCAAGACCTAGATCTGGTGTTTGGCAAACAGCATCACAGATGGATATGGGGTTTACCTCTAACAACATACACTGTGGAAACAGGCCAACACACAGTAGGGGATGTGCCTGACATTACTACAGAATGTAAGTGTTGCTATCCTGCATTTGGAGTAATGTTGGTTTAACAGGGTGTGTGTGGATATGGCTGGCCTACATGTTTTAATACCTGTCATGACAGTGCTATGTTTTTGAGGAAACCCCCATCTGTAGGGTCATCTGCAGACTGGGCAGTGTGTGGTGCCTTTTGTTTCTTGTGTTACTCACAGAACACCTATCTGAGAACTGCAGAAGCATAGTGTGAGGATTGCAGTCAGAACATGGTGACAGCCGTGAGAGTTACTGACTTCATATCCCTCATAGGACATATGTCACAACAAACCCTGTTACATCAGTAAATGTATGAGGTTATCACATTATCACATTATCACAGCAACATGTTAATATTGGCCCTGTGTTTGTGCCTCCAGCCACAACTCTGTCAACCTTTGTACATATGTCATGCAGTAAGAGGTGCATATGTTCTGTACACCATTATTTATCGACATCATATCTGATAACAAGCCAGTGAGATATCAGACTGCTATGCAGCTTATGTATAGTAGGGGTTATATCTGAGGACATAACCTGGGCATTCTGTGGTTGTGTGTACAGTATTGAGGTCTGTGGACTTATGGTGATTGTTGAAAGTGTGTGTATTGAGAATATGTACCTTGTCCTGTGTACAGACTGTGGTAGATGACATTGTTCTTGGTCCTGTTCTATCTGATGTTACATGCTGCTCCAGTGTATGGTACCCTATTGGCTTACATGTTTGTAGGGCCAAACACACGCATGTCCCATACAACATACAGGCATTGGACCACACTGTGTAGTGGCCCAGTATATGTAGGGTTAGTCTGTGAGTGGCACATATGAGGATGGTATTGATCAGACAGTCCATATACTGTAATATTAAGCTAGCTTACCATATGTGGCTGTGTTCACATTGGTTGTGAGTATGCACTTTCACACAGGTGTCTGTTACTCTGTGCTGTGACACACCTGTAGAGCCTGCTATATTTGCAGGTACATGTGTATTCTCAAATAAGAAATGTAGGCCAATGTTGTGGCAGTCTGTCTGTAGTTTGCACAGTGCTCTGTTACATGCCTAGCAGCTTAGTGTACTTTCCCAGTGTGATGTTATGTCCAGATATTTGCCAGATGTACTGCTGCCGGGCCACCATAACTGTCATGTATTACTGTCAAAGCAGTGGGATGATGTACAGATGTATGCCATTAACTAATGGGTAGTATGTGGCCAGGTGACCTCTGCGCCAGTGGTTATTATGTGTCAGGATGGACAGGAGTGTGTGAATACATAAACTATATGGGTATATATATTCCAGTATTTACGTGATATACCCATCTACATGGCTGTTAACATCCACATTGTCAGGCTTGGTCCACATGTCTTTCACTAAGGGGTTCTGTGTATACCTCTGGACGGATCAGAGTGTGTCCGACTGTCCACATTTATTGGCCATATCTCTGCTGTAGTCCACAGGATCATTACTGTGGTAGCAGTGGTACTGTACTATGATGTCCTTAGGATGTCTGTCAAGGGCCAGTGGCGCACATGTTAAAAACAGATGTGACCTCCCACACGCAACATGTCTGGTAAGACAACCCCTATTACAGTAGCAACAGTCTACATATATACCTGCAATACATACCTGACATCCCCTTGCACTAAGATGATGGGACTATTGGGGCTGAGATAGGACTCCACTCCATGTTCTGGACATATGGTGAACATATATGTACATTATCCATATATCTATATAGATATATACACATATACATATCAACATACATAGATGTATATATATATATATATATATATATATATATATATATATATATATATATATATATATATATAAACACTCAAATATATACATATACACAGCAATATATGTCGACACATATACAGATATAGATACATATGAACATATACTTATGGATATCTACATATGTATTGACAGTAATAGGTATATCAGAATAGATATGTATGCACATTAAGTTATAGATATCTACACATATATCTACATAAATAGGCATATATGTACACATAGGATGTGCATAAATATATAGCTATATAGACATATATCTATATATACATATATATATATATATATATATACATATATACATATATATATATATATATATATATATATATATATATATATATATATATACACACACACACACACACACAAAGAGATCTAAACATGGCCATATATATGATGCATTATACAGATGTGTATACAGACATATGTATGAATATACATGTGTATGTACATGTAGACATATATCAACATATGTATATATCCATATTCCTGTCATGTGTAAACATCACAGTTATGTATACCTTCCCAGACGTATCTCACCGTATGTATCTGATATGTGTACATTATGATTAAACAACATATGTGATGAAACAGTCATATTAATAACAAGTACTACACAATTGTGGAAGTAAAGGCACTTGTTCAATACTAATCAATATGTGTATTGACAGATATATTGGAAAAAAACAGCTGTCTTTACAGTGTTCATGGCATAGTGGTTAAGTGTTGTGACTATAGTTTACAGGGTCCTGGGTTCAAGACTTGCAAAAGCTGTTTATTTTATTGCTGGGCAGAAAAAGGGCTGTCAGATACAGACTGGCTATAGCAGTTTTGAGCAGATTTAAGCGGGTTTGCGTGAGTTTGCATGAAGCTAAGCGGTGCTAAGGTATGGTTAAACGTATGGGCACTTACACTGTATAGGCTTCACTTACCAGAGAGAAAATCAGCTTAGCTGTTATATTGCAGCAATGCTGACACCTGCTAAGCATGGCTTAGGCCTGGTAACCAGTTCACACCACCCAGTCCGATAACATGCCAGGGTAATGACATCTGTAATAAGTGTATGTAATGCCATGTACAATACATGCACCTATGTGCTGTCATTACAGTTGCAAGGGATGTGAGTGTCATGTCTGGAACACACAAGTATATGAGGCCTGTACAGTACTGTTATACATGTGAATGTGTTATATACAGGGGTAGTAGCCCAGAGTACATGCTGTCACACTGGCATGTAGTGTACCATGGTGGTACTACTGTTGACAGTGCTTTGCCAGGCAAGAGTAGAGTGCTAAATGTAGTACTGACAACAGGCACACCAGCAGGCATAGCTGGACTCTGAGGCCTCCCTGTTGTATCCCTGGTGTATGAGCTGTGTCACAGTATATATCCCCTACTGGATAATGATCTGACATGTGGAATGTAACTGCAGACTACCATCTGTATGGCACATGTTATTGAGGGCTTCGAACATGAAGTTATGGCATACATATTTTTGTCAAATGTCTATCTGTCAACACATTCATCCTACTGCATAGCTGCATTCTAAGCTGATGACTGTTAGTCCCTGTACAGATGTGCAGATGGCAGGTACCCAGCTGGGATATGTACAGGCAACCTATGCTTTATTGACACTGACATGTCTGCCTAGCTGTGTAAGAACTGGCACATATAAGAGACAACACCCTATATACACTACATGCCATGGGTACCTCAACTACACTAACCACAGTCAACAGAACATTCTTGGGTACAGGTCTCCATCACAAACACTAACTATGTGTTGTAATACATGTTGCATACATGCCAACTTGATCACCTCAGTGGCCATGTGCAGGAGACATCCAGAGGATTGGCTGATGCATGTCACTCTCACCCTGAGGGTCACCACAGTGGTGTCTGTTGATAGATTGCCTGCTGCCACATGGCAGGTGGCAGGATACCACTGTAAACAAATCCCTTACACAACCCATCTCTCCATGGACAATAGCTCAGCACACAGGTATGACCACATGCAGCTATTCACTCCAGTACTGACACATGTGTATGTGTACATTGTCTGTGTGTTAGCACACCTGTACTTGGGAATTCCATGAGGGCCTTCACAACCATCGCAACACCCATTGCCATTGTCAGTTGTGGCTGCTGCTGTATGGGACATTACATGTACCCTATTGCGCTCCTTTCCCTACTGGCTATATGAGCCTTGCAGTACCAGCACAACAGTGTTGTACCAATGGGTCGATAGGCATGGGATACCCATTAAGTTCTGGCAAGTGTATGTATGTGTGCATGTCCATATATCTGTAGGGTACAACATTCTGAGGCTACATATTCCTATTACAATACCCATTGCCACACAGTAGTACAGATAGTGTTGTTGCCACCCATAGGTGAGGCATGACAATGCAACACCCTACTATGCCTGTGGCATGTGCATTAGACGCATATCCCTGTAATACCACTGTTGGGATATACAATGGGGTGTATCGCAGTCATGGGCAATGTGTGATGGTGGGTGTGTCAGAGTGTCATCATGGATTTCAGGGAGTACAATATCCACTGGGGGATGTGGGTGCTGTGTACACTGTCATTACATGACAGTACACCCGGTATATGTCCCATGTACCACTTTATGGTTACCACTGTCACCATCAACCATACAGGTAACTGATACCACAATCCAGCCCAGTTATGCATGTGCTGTGTGCAGCCTATCTGCAACACATTGGACACACGGTCAAGTTAGCAACAATAGGCCCAGGTCACTCAGACATGTGTCTGCCTGTTATGTATCTGTTAATGTGCATATGAAGGTATGTCACACTATCCATTGTCCATATACACCCATTACATCCTCCATTAGCATACTGTACATGTCTGGGGATGTTCTGCATGTAACATGTAACCTGGAACACACTTGACCCTAAATGCTGTGTGGTGTGTGCAATGAAAGCCACACACTTCAGTAGCACTACATACCTAGGTGGGGGTCTAGTCCCAGTGTTGCTAAGTAAGAGTGTACATGTATGTGGATGGGTCTACATCAGGTTGCAGATTATACACATCCCAGCGGGTCACCTGTCCATGTGGCACAAGCAATAACTGTTATACAAACCTGTGACATGTGTTCAACTGTACCCCAGATATGTCACAGCCATGGTGTCACCACAGTGCCATACCCCTTGTGGAATATGACTGCTGACCATCCTCCTGCTGACACATGTATACCTACAACACAAATGGATAACATTATGGAGACCACAATCAACCAGTGTTACTAACAGCTCTAATGCATCATTGCTGGACGGCTACACTACCTGACATGTATGCATTAAACTTTACTCCTGACAACATATTACACTGCAGTACTTTGGTAGACTGTAGTACAGTCACCATGTGCTCAGAACCATTTTAGCCTGTCCCTGCATCGATGTTATGGATGACAGGCATATGGCACAGGGTGTGTTGTTGGTTTGCCAGAAGCTGAGGGTGAGCCATACATTTGACACCATGTGTGTGGGTGAGGGGTGTATTGAGGTGAACTGGGTGTAGTGATGTGGTGTGTGTAGGTATGGGGTTGCTCTAGGTGTGTTTGTATAGTGTGTGGGTATGCATGCACAGAATTCTGCCATGTGACTACCCTACACAGGTGTTTATGGACAGCTGCAGACCATACCTGGCAGGGTGTGCAGTTCACTGCCTCTGGCCACAGACATGTGGACTGTGCATGCCAGGGGTTCCATGGGCACATCCAGGTACAGGTCTCAATGTGCTACTCTCCCCTGATGACAGATGTCCGCTAGAACCAGCTCCCTCCTGGGACTGGCCAAGCCCATGTGCCCGTGGCCTGCTGTGGTGTGGTGTGGACAGCACCTCCCCCCGCACTGCTGGGGCTGATACTGCCAATACAGCTGCCCCTTGGTGTCCTAGCACATCCCCGTTGACTGCCAACTATTGGTGTTGCTGGCCTACATCCATACGGCTGTCACCACACTCCCACCACATGTTCAAGCACGGACAAATCACAGTCGATGATGGCCATCATCTCACCAGACCATCTATCCATGAGCTTGGTATAAGCACGGATGGCACCAGACTGGTGATGGGGTATGTATAGGCACTGAAACTGTGTGCGGGGTTGGGTTGGCTAAAAGGGGAATGACAAATGATGGTGCTGTTTCAGCCCCTGAAAACCCCACCTGTGCCTCAACAGTAGTATCATCATCTTCGGTGTCTGTATGGACACCAACATCAGAGTGCATGCAGGAGGGACACTGACCCACCTTGCCACCTGTGAGGGAAAAGAATAAATGCACTTTAAGACCTGTACAGCACTGCATAAAAGTACACACATACACACGCACACACACACACACACACACACACACACACACACACACACACACACACACACACACCACCTTAATACCCACCTGTCCGTGACTTTACAGACAGTCCCATATTTATTCCCATGTGTTCTCCATCCTGCATCACACTTGGTAACATACACTCATTAATACCACTCATTAACATATCATTCCTCTAAATGCCTAGACAAGTAATTACAACACAAGACCTGTTACTCCATTACCTCCCTGACCTGGCTAGAGTGGTTTTACATTGCCTCCCTGCTGTCATTCAGTGTTCACCCTATGTATGTCTGGACATCATGAGCATGGCCTCTATATGTGAGGGGCTACTATGTTCACTCCATAATATCATGCATTGGAGTGTCATGTGTAAGTATTGCTCAGTACATGCCAGATATGCTGCTCAATCAACCTATAATGTGACAACTGTAATATATGGATACACTCCCTGGTGTAGTCTAGTAATTCCCCAATGCATCTGTAGTGCTGCATATGTGGGTTGTCAGCCACTTCTCTGCTGAATGCGATATTAAGGGTATACCTGGTGTCTACCTTTGCTCCCAATGCATGTTCCATGCTACAGACCTTATTATACTATCAGCTGTCTTGTGCTTACATACCTGACAAGTATTCCTGGTGTGTCCATGTCCATGTACTGCATGATCCCAAAGGGAAGTACTGCTGTATCAACAACCCCACAATCACACATGTGCATACATGGACACACACACAAACACACACCCATGCACACATGCATCCTACATGCATCAACCTCCATCCACTTCACCAGAGTGACCCTAGAGATAAAATAACCACCCACCGAGACACACACACACACACACACATATACAGGTGAGGTTGCACGGTGATAGTACACACAGTCCTATTACCCATCTGTCAACATGCATAACATATGGTACACAACAGCATACAGTCCAGCTATAGTCAATCCATGCTAGCAACAGTATACATGTATGTGATGCATGTGCTGTGTTAGTAGGTGATGCCCCATCCTCTGGATACCACTGCACCCATGTACACAGTATTGCTGTGCACCTGTTCTGCACCCTGCCATGTACTGTGCACCAAACCTCACAGATGTACAACCCATTGCTGAATGTGTAGTACTGTGTCAGTTATGTCAGCTCTAATGCTCACAGCCCCTATGTTTTTCAGGAACACATACCTGGGATGATATGTGGATAGATGTCATTTGTGAATGCCTGATGTCTGGTTTACAGATCTCAATATCAGCGGACCATGTATGACCAATACAATACTATTACACTGACAACTGTCAGAGCATACCATGGCTATGGGGAGTGTACACACCCTTATTGATATGATGCACCCTTCCTAGATCTGCCATGGGACCACATCACCACATATATTAACAGTACATGAGCCCAATATGTGACATATGTCCTGCACATTCACATGCAGTGTCTGCGGAATGTGTTAGGTGTGTGGATGCTAACCACGATGCATACACTCCATGTGTGCATATGTGTGCACACCCTTATCATGACGGTTTGTGTACTACAGCAGTGACTACTCTTGGCAGGGGTATACTAGCATGGGCCATCTGCATTTGCCAGTGTATGTTCAGTCTGCCCTACACAAGTCCCCAGGATTTGCATGATTGCAAGGTCTACTCGTGCACATCCCTTGGTGTTCACACACTGCCGTCAATATTGCTGTGGGGGTAGGGTTACATCTGCCACAGTTCCTGAACCTGACTGTGTGCAGATATAGTCATTCTTAGCATCCTTACAATCCCTGCTGCAGTGCACTGGTGTATCATGCTAACACCCCCTCCCCACCTTCAACCTGTTTGCAGATGCTTGACAAGTAAGGCCTACACATGTGTGTCAGTTTGCAGTGTCTCATACACTGAACACCACATGTTACAGCCTAGTCCCAGCTGATAATGTGGACCACAGTATTATGTTATGCAATAGTATAACTCTGTAACAGTTGCCATTGTACTACTGGTATATACACTGTTGTTGCACTGCATACGGGTGATGTTTCACACATGTGCCTACAGTAGGCCATGTCTCTCACCATTATGTTACTCCCTGTGGACACATTCTGCAATGACAGGATGTTAGTTATCTTGCAGATGTCTGACATACCCTTCCAATACCCCATCATGGTCACCACTGTGATATCGTGCATTTAACAGCAACAATATGTGCACATGTACAGCATGTATTCTGGGTGGGTGTGTTAGATGTGTGCATGGAATATACCATAGCCATTACATGCCCGGTGTATTGGCAAGCATCAACATAAACCATACTCAGCAGCTACAGGCTGCTGCCTTGGTGGTATACCGAAGGGACCTACATAAGAAGTTGAAAGATGCTTTAAAAAATCTAAAATATTCCCATTAAAGACACCCACACCTTTTTCAATACTACCATTAATAGGACAAGTATTGAAGGAAGAAAAGATAAAATATCTGGGAATTGTCTTCTCAACTGAAAATAGAGATTTTTTTATTAACAATGTAAAGTCAACTACAGATCAAATAACATTGGATCTTGAAAGATGGAGTAGATTGAAGTTACCGATGATGGGAAGAGCAGCTATCATAAGAATGAATGTTCTTCCTAGAATGTTATATATTTTTAGAGCTGCACAACTCAGAATTACCAAAACATTCTTTAAACAGCTTCATATAAGATTGGGAAGATTTCTTTGGGAACCTAGGAAGACGAGAATTTCATATGAAAATTGATGGCTCCAAAAATAAGGGGGGCTGGAATTACCGATTTGAAATGTACTATTTAGTGATTCAGGCCAATAGGATTTTAAAGACGTCTTCCTTCGATAGTGATAATAGAAAATGGACACCCAAATGGGTGCTCTTAACGCATAAGCATATAAATGAAGTGGAGTCAACGCTAAAGCATTACCCTTTTAAATAATTGGACAATGAGTAAATATAAGCTAATGGAGCACATCAAAAGTTATGTAACGGCAATTCAAACTCTTTTTCGCTTCCTTAAATTTACTAAAATATATGATGGTTTTCCAACCATTTCATAGGAACCCAAATTTAACAATTGGTGGTCAATTGATTGATCTAAAGAAATTCCCTTTAATCATGGAGTTAACTGTACTGATTTATATCCTTTTCTAGGAGTACCAGTACAGGATATTTTAAAAGAAATAGAACTCCCTATTTCCTATTTAATTATAGTAAGACAGCTATAAGACTTGGTTATAAACTATTTTAACAACTTTGAAATGAAAGGGAAGATTTAATCATTTCTCGTAATCTATGGGAAGCGCTGTTGCAGGATAGAAAATATATAACCCAGCATATAAATTGATAAAAGAGAGGAAGTATAATAATTATATTCTTTTATCGAGTTACTGGAGAGAGAAATTGATATTCCCAGATGACAATAAGATATTGGAGGCATTTAAATTAACATTAAAGTCCGTATCCCTTCAGAAATTGGTATTTACGCAGCTGATGATATTTAACAATGCATACTATACTCGTCTCACTTTGCACAAATTTGATGCGAAGAATTCACCCATATGCCCACATTGCTTTGATCAGACAGCAGACTTGCTTCACATGTTCTGGAGTTGTAAGTGCATTTATAAATTGTGGAATTCATTAAAATTGCAGTTACAAAAAATGGGTTACCAAAATTCAACACTCTCTTGGGAGTTTATGATTCTTCATATTCCCCGAGAATCTAAATAAATCAAAAACGATTGTAATTATGAATATTTGCCTATTAATGAAATTATATATAGCCACAAATTGGTTGAACCCAGCCCAGACATCGTGGGAAAATTTCAGATTGTTGGCAATAAAACACATCTTAGCGCATAAACTGTTAATTAGTGATCACAAGAAAATATCAACAACATAAAAATTTGGGAGCAAATTTTTAATATTATTTTGGCTTAAGAGGTTACTATCCACTTTTTCTCGGGAACCAGAATATAGTCTAAATCAACCTTAGATTAGATAGAAAACGTACAGAAAAGACAGATTGTTGGCTTGGATTTGTTAATGTTGAATTTTTTTTTTTTTTTTTTTTTATTATTTTCCTTTTGATTGTTAGTGCTGTACCTTTGATCAATACATGAGGTTGATATATATGTGAAATTAACCGATGGAAGCATTTTGTATATATTGTATATAATGTGTGAATTTGTACTATGGTTGTGAAAAATAATAAAAAATGATTATTGAAAAAAAAAAAGAAGTTGAAAGATGCGAAGTCAGTGGCCACACCTGTGGCATTGCTACAGGGTGGGTGTAGCATTACAAAACATTAACAGTACATGTCCATAATACTACCATGTATGCACATCTGTTTGTCACTACTATACAGCAACAAACTATATCTATGACATGTCCGATATGCATGTTCTACCTGTACAGATGCGGATGCATACACAAAAGTGATCTACTGATGTGCCCTGTGACCTTACCTGCATGCTCCTCAGCCAGTGTGTGGGTAGCACCCACCTCCACAATGGTGTCTGGCAGTTGTTGGCTATGCAGATGGGCAGGTGCCACGAGGCTGGTGAGGAGCTCTTCAACACATGTCGGGGGGGGTGGCTAGCATGGCCCCCTCTGTTGCGAGGTGATTCCCCAGTACTGCAGCAGCATGTCGACAGGCATTGTGAAACAGGTCAGAACAATGATGCTGGACCTGCTCATAACTGCAGTTGTGCAATCCGACATCATTGACCCTGTGGACTAAGTCATTCCACAAGGCATTCCGCTCCTGCTGCTCATGGGCGGCCTGACCAAACAGGGTAGGGTAGTGCTGGAGTAGGTGGTTTAGCACTATTTCATTCTCAGAAGCTGAGTAAGCTGGGATCTGTCCATGTGACATCTTGCCTGAAAGACATAAAGATGGAAACAGGTCTGAGCAACTCATACAGCAAGGTTACCACAGTTCTTAATACACATTTCTGTCACCCCCCCCACCATATCAATGACAACAAACTGTACACACAACTCAACAGGTATGGCTACAGCTTACCTACCAGTAAGACATATATTATATTGTACAGTACTTTGTGCAATGTATTTGTAGCCATGTTCCCTGTGTGGACACTATCATTGCTGACCTGTTGCAGACTATTCACCTGCATTCCATTGTCAGGGCCACTATGGCTCCATATATAACTGTGGTATGCTTGCTTTGTGATTGCTGCACATCTGACACTCTGTGTTATTGGGGATATCTATGCATGCTGTTGGACATGATCCGGAATAGTGTAGACTATTACTCCCAACATATGTTCTATAACAGTGACACAATAGCGAGTTTAGGGACTATTTGCTAGCAGAACCACCTCTCCAAACTCATATGCCTATGTTACCAGGCCACATCACATGTGCGACCCACCCTGGGGCCTCCTCATGTACTGGTCCAGCACTACTTTCAGGTGGACTCAACTCTGGGGATGTTGTCCTCCCCAGGCAGGGGCACACACATACATGATTTTGTCCCCCAAGGTCAGGTCCAGGGTCTGTTCCATAGCGGGGTCCGCAGACACATGTGGGATGTGCTACATCACCTTGAAGCACAAAGTACACATTCACAGGGTCCACATGCTCCTCCTGCTCAGCCTCCAGGCCAAGCACCTTCGGGATGTGGACTGTTGTTGTGAGTAGCAGTGGGTAGGAGGCTTGTTCCCATTGTGTCCATAGTGGGGCCCATGGGGCTTCCACATCACAGACCACACGCACCATCCAGGGTGTCTACTCACCACATGTGTCACATACCACCTCTGTAGGCTGTCCTCTATATCTACCAACACGGACCACCTCCACAACTATACCTGCCATATGTCCCCATATTCCCATTCCCTACTTCACAGACAAGGGGAATGTGGTCCCAATAAGGGGTTCACATGTGACATATCCATCCATGTTGCAAACACTGACTGTTGTATATATCTGTGTGTATTGCTATGTGTGCTGTTCCCTCGCACATAGCATGTAGTACTGTGGTGGTAATATAGGGGACATATACATACATATATATGTGTATGTGTGTTTGTATATGTGTAGACATGTGCATATAGGTATATATCTATATATGTGTTGATATATATGATGTATATATGTGTTTATATATACGTCTACATCTGTATATTTGTGGATGTACATATATATATATATATATATATATATATATATATATATATATATATATATATGTGTGTGTGTGTGTGTGTGTGTGTGTGTACACATATACATAACTATATACAGGTACATTCAGCCATCAGTTCCACAATCTCACAACACCTTCTGCACAGCTGCACCATTCTGCCTTGCTACAACACAGAGAGGTGCCACATATGGACACAGCCTAACATTAGGGAGGTATATGTAGGGACAGCTTGCAGGTAACCCTATTACACACCTATGACATTCCAGCATGCTACAACACAGGTTAACCTGAGTATCCTGCAAGTAGTGGGCTGTGGAAACGTGTCCATCATTATGGCATTACTTCCACCACCAGCTATTGGCCACAGTAATATACATGCTTCCCATCACACCACAGACACTACGATGGCTTACATATTATCAGTCAGTGCTGCCCTGCACAGTTGACGAGTATGGCCCACTACCCACAGGGACAGACTCTATTGTCTTTAACAGTTGTTCAGCTGAACATCATTACAACAACAACACCTGATGGCACATATAAATCATTCCACATAATCTATCCCATTATTATGGACCAGTTACCACAGTCAGTTACATGCATATATACTTCACATACCTGTTGTGGGAATGATGTCTCTTCTGGATAGTTTGCTGGATGGATGTTTTCTTTTTTTGTTGTGTTTTTTTTTTTTTTTGCCTTTCACTCACTCTCGCTCTCTCTCTATCTCGATCTCTCTCCAGTAAATGGATTGAATTGCTTTGAATAGATTGCAGCATGGATTTTGTGGGTGATGCACATGATCAGGTGATGGCCTCTGCACCAATCAGTGTCCTCCATTTGCTACCTGCATGTAGCATGCTGTGCAGTACTTCCAATTATCACTGTCAAGGCAACCCACTACTATAAATCCCTACATCATGTGGGTGTGGTCCCTTTACCTTTCCTGTATGGTGGACATCCTTCCTGTGTGTGGGAAGCAGTGTTACAGACAGCAGGTAGCAATACCTCTTACAAGAGAACTTGCACACTTAGGCCAGCTACATATTTGTATGATGGTCCAGAAATACAGAGTATGAGTAGTGTTGCTGTATGCATTGAATAGCACTGGTGTTACAGGGTTTGTGTGTACATACTAGTTTAACATGGAATGCAGTCTGTCTGCATACCTCTCAACTGTAGGTCTATTCACTTGATGGCCAGAGGTGTGCCTGTTATGTTTTGTCTGTCCACCACACAGGTCTTGTGCCAGATATATCACTGACAGTGTGTGTGTGCTGAGTGCTATCAGTACATGCCTCATGGCTACATCCATTTGTGTTTCTAACTTCATATTATTAACTTAGGGTATGTTGCAGACTATCCTGTAACACCACCGACTTGCTTAGTGTATGACAACAGTATTTCACATATGGGCCTGTGTTCCAGCCACCATCCTCCACCTACATACCAGGCTTTGTCCATATGACATGCTGTCAGGAGTTGTTATGTAGTGGGCTGTGAGTATGTCATGCTGCCATTCCTGCCATCAGTCCACTGCTGTTGTGACCCCCACACATATTGTGGGGTTGGGTCCATACATGTGTGGGCTTCATCTACACAATATATGTGTACCCTAATGCACTCCTGAAGCCAGTGTATATAACAGTGGTATATGGCCCTGTATGTCAGTCTACGGGGGGTGCACCATAACTAACCTAGGTTGTTACAACATGTGGGGGTATCAGGGGTAAGCTGCCTTAAGGTATCTGGATGTACATTATCATACAATTCACCTTGGGTAAATGCAGGCCTACTGCTTTCTGCCATACAAACTGTTCTGTTTGTCCGTGTGATTGTGATGGTGTCAGTTATGCCTTGTTATGTAACAGATACATCACATTGTGTCAGCTGAGGTCTTTATACCTTTAAGGATTGTGTACAGAGTGTAGATAGTGGCTGGACTATACATCTGCAATACTTACTGTAGATTGATTGTTATCCTGTGGCCCAGTCCGTCTTTACTATTGTACTACTTGAAGGCCTCGCCCTGGACAGAAACATATGTAAACCTTTCCAGAATACTGTAGTAATATAACTGTTTCACAGTTGCATTAGTCTGTTTATATGTATGTCAAAGTCTAAACAGCTATATGACATGGCATATACAACTGTAATCGTACACCAATAAAGCTTTCCCATGTATGCAAATCTTTGTGTTGTGTTATATCCTTTGACCTCTCTATGGGTATATGTTGCAGGCAACAATTGTCATTTGTATGAGTGGCTCATACAGTGTCCAGTTGGTAAGGTGGCAACTGTAGGCATAGTGGCTGTTCCGTATTGTGTGCACCTTCTACATATGTATCTTCCTATACATATCTCTGTGTGTGTACATGTGTAGTTACATATATATGTATATATATATATATATATATATATATATATATATATATATATATATATATATATATATATATATATCTGCATATATGTGTCTGTGTATATGTATCTTAGGAATGTTGATTGCTTCTACATTGTACATTCCCTATGGTAGCCAGACTGTACTGCATGATATGTTACTGACACCAGCCTGACATCATGCAGGTGGGAAGGAGTACTGTTAACATCTTGTGCCCATGTTGTGTCAGGTCCTGGTTATGGGATTTGCAACAGTTGGTATTGTATTGCAGGGCAGACATGTTTGGCTGTGTGGGAGGAATATCTATAAGTACAAGAAGTATGTTGCTTGTGCCCCCTCACCCCCATTAGCGGTGCATATGGACATATATGTTTTTGTTATGCTATATTTTATATCTATAGATATATGTCTGTGTATATGTATATATATATATATATATATATATATATATATATTGCTGTACACACATATATATATATAGCTGTAGACATATATATCTATAGATGTATGCATATAGTTTTATATATATATATATATATATATATATAGAGAGAGAGAGAGAGAGAGAGATATGTTCTATCTATTTAGATATAAATATATATACACACACGCACATGCATCTACATGTTTAAATACATTTCCTGTGCTGTTAAATGACTGTGCTGGATGATATGCTTGTGAAAACATCAGGGTTATGTATATCTGATATGGCTTAGTCGTAAACCACTTTGGGTATGGTGTGTAGGGTCCTGGGTTCAAGACTTGCTGGGAAGAACAAGGGCCATTAGATACAGAGTGATTAAGGCAATTGTAAGTGGGTTTGCGCTGGTTTGCATGACAATAAGCAATGCTAACGTCTGGTTAAATATGCTTACAGAGAGTTAGTTTCAATCTTGCTTAACCTGTGTGCTCATTGCTTACCCCCACGCAGACGGGCTTAAACCTGTTTACTACTGGTTAAATCTGCTTACTCCCACTTACTATTGCTTAATAGTGTGAACACTTGCTTACTAGTGCTTACTCCAACTTAACACTGCACTAATTTAGTAAGGAATGTCTCATGGTTCTTGAGAAGGTGGGTGATTTGGATGCTGTATGGAGTTATTATTCATTACACGTTTTACCTTCCATTTGCATCCCTGACTCCTGTCTACATATACTGTATGGAGCACATATAATTATCTGTGGACTTTGCACCGTTATGGCACTGACACCTCACATCTGCATTTAGTGCAGTACTCCAGTTCACAAACATATGTTATTTAGTAGGTTATGTAACTAAAAATATTGGTCATAAAGTGATTTGACATAGAAAATAAAATGTGCTGCAGTGGGTCTCGAACCAGGAAAGACTGCTCGTAAAGCAAATGCTCTGCCCACTCCACTATTGACATACTGCATCAGTTGCATACATCTTGCTTTTTATCCTCTTCTGCCATTTAAGCTGCATTAACTGTAGCTAAGCGATGGGCAAACCCATGCACCTACGGTTAAATTTAATCTGTTTCATAAAACAAATAAAATATCTTTATAGTGTTTGTTTTAACTATTGCTCTTGTACACATGGGAGGATGTTGCTGGGGGTATGTGTGCACCTATGAGCGGTCTTACTCATTCTTTTAGGACTTGTCTGCTGATCTTCATTGCAGGGGTGTGTATATTCTGAGAGCTCTGCTCTCAACCACGCCCCCTGCACTCTTACATGCTCTGTGTAAGATTAAGAGCTCAGGAAGCGTGCCTTCATTAATATGCAAGGCGCGCTGCCATCCTGCTCCTAAACGTCCACTTCTGTGCAGGACTAAGCAAGTCCTGCATGGAAGAATAGCAAATCTGGGGGCTGGTTGCAGTCACTAGGAAGCACCCCTGCACTACCAGCCTATAACTCATTCCACACCTTTTGACTGCAGAACTTGGACTGAAGCTCCAAAGATGATGGTATTTCCATATTCATGAAGGATGCACACACCTCCAGAGTGGTAGCCCAACATTATGCATCACAGATCCTGCAGGTGTAGCTAACATTTGGTAAGACAGTGGTTCAGGTTGTAGCCTGCTATAGGTCCCCAAACATGTCCCAAGACTCATACTCCATGTTCCTAAACAGCTTGGAGAATATTAGTGTCCAACTTAACACTCCCACACTGGTTGACTTCAACTACCCCACCATTAACTGAGAAAGCTACTCACATACTGGTGCACTTGCCCATTACATCGGCCTGGTCCTTACTAACATGGGTGACTGTTGCTGTACACCAATAGTCAACTCCTCCCTAGTTAGATTTGACCACAACATAATCAACTTTGGAAATCCACAGCCCTCCCAACCCCCTGCACAGATAACCACCATGAAAAGCCTTTTCAAAGATAACTTTGGCTTCCTAAAAACAGAGGTGGCTAAGCTCATGGCAGCCATGCAAATGGAGACTAGTTGCATGACTGCTGAATCAAACAACAATACACTGTGAACATGTACACAAATGTATGGATGCCTCCATACCCAATAGAACCAAGACCCTCATCTCCAAAAAAAGGAAGCCAATCTGGTGGTCCCCGGCCATTAAGAAACTGTACAACAGAAGGAAGAAACTGATACAGAATAAGGTGAAGTCCCAAGACTGGAAAAAAGCCCTTATCAGCCTCAATTAAAAGTTGAGATTCCTCATCAAACACTACAAAGCTAGCTGTGAAAACAGAATTGAAGCACATAGTAGAGACAACCACAAGGCCTCTATCTGTTATGTAAAGAACCACCATGGCAATACCAAGATTTGCTCTGAACTACTGTTCAATGGTACCTCTTAGACTAAGCCAACAAATATTGCCAATATACTGGCTGACATATTGAGTGCAAACTTTACCACTCTCCCCCCAAAGGACCAATCACAAAAGCAGTACACTTCCAGGCACCCAGTATTACTGCTGCACAGGTTAAAATATCACTGTCCAAGGCAAAGAACACAGCTTCTATGGGACCTGACAATATTTCTGGCTGTGTTCTACATGAACTACAGAGTGATTTGGCATCTCACCTGTGTGCCCTGTTCAATCATAGCCTCACTTCAGGCTTTGTCCCTACTGAATTGTGCACTGCTATAGTCACGCCTCTTCACAAAGGAGGAGCAACTACAGACCTTGGGAACTACTTTCCCAATAGCCTGACAAGTCTGTTATGCAAAGCTATGGAATGCATCATCATGCACCTAATAAACAGGGATATGGGAATCTGCAGACTCAGGATGCCATACGGTTTAGTTTTGTGAAGGGTAGGTCATACCTGCTCAATCAACCTGGTCAACTTCTTGGAGTCAGTCACCTGAGCTGTGGATGAAGGCAAAGTGGCACATGTAGCCTACCCTGATCTGGCCAAAGCCTTTAATAATGTTCCCCACTCAGGAATCGTGCAAAAACTCACTAAGCTAGGCATCAACCCCTATATCACTAAGTGGGTTGCAAACTGGGCCACAGATAGAACTCACAGTGTGAAAATAGCTGACTCCAAGTCAGACTGCTGAACAGTCATAAGTGGAGTCCCACAGGGTTCTGTCCTGGGTCCTCTCATGTTTGGTATCAACTTCTCTGAAGTCCATGCCAACATGAAGGGGCTCTGGCTGACAAAGTTTGCAGACAATTGCAAGTTGGGAGCTATTATTAACTACCCAAGTGATGTTGGCATCCTACAGAAAGGCCTCACTGAGTCCAATGACTGGTGTCAGAGCCATGGCCTTAAGCTCAGTGTCAGAAAATGTGTTGTAATCCCCTTTGGGAAAAACCCTGTTCCCATGAATTACCACATTGATGGTAGTCCTTTGAACAAAGAAGGTGTCATAAGAGATCTGGGTACACAGGTTGACAGCAATGTCTCTTTTGACCACCACATTGCCACTGTGATCAGAAAGTCCTTCTATGTGGCACATCTCAGTACTAACACATTAGTATCCAGGAAGGAAGAGGTCATTGCCCCCATGTACTCTTCTTGACAGAGTGACACAGTTTGTTTCAGCATACATATTCTGATGGATGTGAGGTAGGTAAATTAAATGTATATCCTCATTTTCTGACAACAATCATATCATCACAGTGATTTATCAGAGAAATGAGAATAATCTGTAAAACAAACCAGAAATATGAGCAATAAACCTGGATATTCTGAAACAATTCAGCCAGGTGAGAGGCATGCTCAGAACCCCTTACTGCAATGAATATAGACTAAGGCTGACAACGTGGTGGGTGAAAGCCAAGTAAATGGGGATGTATCTGAAATACTGGCATAGAAAAGTTAACACAGTTGCTGCAGTAACACCCTCCTGTGTGCTCTAACATATATTTACTGAAATAGCACAAGTAATTGAAATAGGAAATCTGCTATGGGTAATTGCACATGTATTTGCAAACATATCAGGCACTACAGGGATGTAACAGAACTGACAAATAGACACCAGTGTGAAAGTGCATACCCCCAACCAATATCACCACAGTCAAATACCAGTAAGTCAAGTGAACAGTAGAGTATACAGACTGTCTGAGCAAATACATAATTGTTTGCCACTCACACACTAGCCCTACATATGCAGTTCCAATTCTCAGTGTAGTCTGAATCCTGACCTTGGTACAGGACATGTCTCAGTGTGCCCCTACAAACACATAGAGCCAATAGATCAGCAGAAACTGGAGCAGCATGCACAGTCAGATAAAGAAGGGGACATAACACTTACATCCACCCCCCTCCATACACAGCCAAAATAACATGTACACATGACATGTGTACTCAATCTTGCTCAATCCTGACAGTCTGTTAACAATGAATCCAAAAACAAGAGCAGTTGAGTTGAAATACCTTTATAACAAACGACAAAGCTTTCAGGTTCAAAAACCCTTTCTCAATGTTTACAATAGGTATAAGGTAACACCCATTTTTATACATACTAACTAGATCATATGACCTGCAGCCATCATCACATGTCCAGGAAATTATACAATATAAAATGTAAAACACTAAATACTAAACAGGTTATAATAACATCAATTATATACACAAAAACTTGAGCATAAACATACAAAACATATATATCTCAATGAAAAGGTATACTGAATATTAAATATTAGTAACTTTCATAATATATCAATAAAAATAAAAATAATGATAATAATGATAAAAATTGTGCAATTTAAGCATACCTTTAATTTATTAATAAGTTTAAAAGTAAAATAAAATTAAAAATTTTTTTTTTTTTTAAAATTACTTTAACCTTGTCTGTTGTATTCTTTGCAATACAGGTTTTAGAGATACAGAAGCATTTATACCAGGGTATATATCAGCCGACAATCTAATTATCCATTCATATTCCCTCAGATCCAAGGAATTAGATAAGTCCCCTCCCCTGGGGATACAACAGATTTTTTAGAAAAATTAAAGTTATGTTATACAGATTTAAAATCTAAAAATTATGACATTGATAAAATCTTTATGGTAACCATGGATATAACATCGCTATTCACGGTGATACCGCATGATCTAGGCATAGAGTCCATTAGGGAATGTTTAATACAAAACTCTGGTTATACTACTAGACATATAGAAAATATCTGTATGTTACTAGATTTGGTTCTTAAAAATAATATTTTCATGTTTGATAACAAGATATACTTGCAAGAAACAGGTGTGGCAATGGGCACACCTGTAGCTAACACGTACGCCAACCTTGTTTTACATCAATGGGAAATGGTGAATATATATGTAGGAGAGAAGTATATTAATGAACATGTAATACATTACCAAAGGTTTGTAGATGACTGCTTTCTCCTTTGGAAAGGGAGCCATAATGATTTAATGAACTATGTCACGTTTTTAAATAACACCACTACCTATTTGAATTTCAAAATGGAAGCATCTCAAACTTGTATAAATTTCCTAGATGTGTCTATTAAGAAACTTGACAATCATATTAATACCTCTGTTTTCAAAAAAGAAGTAGCGTCGGGTAGGTACCTACATGCTAGTAGCATGCACGCACCCCATGTATTTAGGGGTATAGTAAAGGCACAAATGGCTAGAATCAGTAGATTGAATTCAGATCAAGATATGTTTATGAAACAATTAAATGAAACCCAAGAAGAGCTTAAGGTTAGTGGTTACCCCATGCATCTACTGGAGGAAACTAAAGAATACATTATATCTAATAGAGAAAGTTTATATGAACCTACCTTTAGGAGAGAATCAACAAGGGCACTTGAAAATACTAATATACCTATACCTAACAACAAGTTGAGATTCATAACATCTTTTAATTTATATACGAATAAAATAAATAAGATAATATTCAGATACTGGAGGGTACTAATGGCACAAGAGGATATAAAACTAGTTGTTGGAGAAAAACCTTATTTTAGTTATAAAAACATGCGAACTTTAAAAAACATTCTTGGCTATAAGGATTTCTATGATTGGAAGCTAAGAAAAATAGTAGCAGCCAAGCATGGTACATTTGCTTGCTGCAACTGCAGTTGCTGTAACGATTTATTAAAAAGCAGTGATACACATGAAGTGGACAAGTTTAAACATCCTATGACAGGAAAAGAATATAGGTTCTTTGGATATGCCACCTGCACAACTAGTAGTGTTGTGTACATAGCTACATGTCAAGTTTGTCCTTGTTTCTATGTGGGTAAAACCACTAGAAAGCTCAAAGAACGAATAACGGAGCACAAGTCCAATATTAGGCTTTCTAATGAGAACAATGCGTTATATAAGCATATACTTGACAAGGGCACTTCACATTGTTTTAAATTTCAAGTTATAGACTGTGTTAGTGCATCACCCAGGGGAGGGGACTTATCTAATTCCTTGGATCTGAGGGAATATGAATGGATAATTAGATTGTCGGCTGATATATACCCTGGTATAAATGCTTCTGTATCTCTAAAACCTGTATTGCAAAGAATACAACAGACAAGGTTAAAGTAATTTAAAAAAAAAAAAAAAAAAAAAAAAAAATTTTTAATTTTATTTTACTTTTAAACTTATTAATAAATTAAAGGTATGCTTAAATTGCACAATTTTTATCATTATTATCATTATTTTTATTTTTATTGATATATTATGAAAGTTACTAATATTTAATATTCAGTATACCTTTTCATTGAGATATATATGTTTTGTATGTTTATGCTCAAGTTTTTGTGTATATAATTGATGTTATTATAACCTGTTTAGTATTTAGTGTTTTACATTTTATATTGTATAATTTCCTGGACATGTGATGATGGCTGCAGGTCATATGATCTAGTTAGTATGTATAAAAATGGGTGTTACCTTATACCTATTGTAAACATTGAGAAAGGGTTTTTGAACCTGAAAGCTTTGTCGTTTGTTATAAAGGTATTTCAACTCAACTGCTCTTGTTTTTGGATTTATTGCTTGATACCAGTGCTTTGCTGCAATTTATCTTATTCTGCACTGAAGTTGGGTTCCACTCACCCTACTGCAGCCAGATATGGAACACCAGAATCGACTCAAACTGTTGTTTGAAAAGGACATTAATCCCTTGCTGAACTTTATGCCTGGTAACCTACCAGTAACACCTAAAGAAAATGAATCTTCTGGCTTAAATGTACTGAACTTTGAACGCCAGTTGCAGGCATTAGAAAGGAAAGTACATACATGGACTGCAATGGCAGCGCTATAGTTTTGATGCATATATACAACAAGGCATAGCCCCTCGAGGGCTAAGAATTACTAAGATGCCCTCATGGAAACACCTACCCTGAGCTGTTGAAACAGTGGCAGAATTTGAACTTAAAACTCAGTAAAGACTATATGCTGCTAATGAATAATTTCTTCATGGCCACTGAGAATGAATTGAAGGCAGAAATTATTCTGAAAGAAGAGGAAATTCTAACTACACCGGGTTTTGTTAATGTTCAATCTCTGTATAGCTCCATGATGGACAGGCTGGGTGCATTAGATGACCGTTTAGAAGTCGTAAAGAAAAGGAAACTGCTGCGGGATATATCTGATTACCAAACTGGTAACATCTTCTCTTGGCCAAAGCGTGAGACAAACATGAACACCAGATCAGATGACCAAGGGTCCCTTAAATTAATATCTGATGAAACGCAATTTAATATAAAAGAGAATGGTAAAAAAGCACCATATAAGGCGCCGCTGGACTCTCTTGATCACTTCCCAGAACCTGTGCCTGTAGCTTTAAATTCCACACTTAATGAAGCAAACACTACTTCAGATGGCGCTAGCTCCTCGACGAGACGGCGTACGTCATCAGTGCCCGACGAGGGAGCAACTAATACGCAAAGTGATACGGAGCACATTTCAATAACTGGAAGGGATAAGGATCAAATAAAATTGACCACACCAGCCTCGCAGCAGAGCATTAAGAGCTTTTTTAATAAGCCCTTCCAACTTCAAAGCGCCGAGCGTGTTAAGGAAAGGAGCAACAACGCTGAAAACAGATCAGCGTCAAGGGGAAGAACTTATGTGAGGAATAATAATATGCAGATGGCTTCCAAAAGGAAGAATAGTAGTCCGCCAAAACAACACAAGTTAGCCAGAAAGTAATGGCAGGTATTATCAATCTTTCATCTATTATGCTAAGCAGAGAACATATTACCTTGTTATCTAAAGGCTTGGGATTTATACCCACCAGAAAGGAAGATATGGTCAATGTACTGACTGATTTGAACTTGTTTATTAGATCCATAGCTTTAAAATTAATTTTTAAAAATAGTGACTATAGTGTTAATATGTGTAAAAGAAGGAGTACATTCATACCTTGTTATCCACCTGTTTTGACTGCCTTTTATAATCTATGTGAACACGACATCCGAAAGTTGTATACTGATAAAGTGTTTAATACAACATACAATATTACTTATCCTGAATACTTGGGTCTCAAAGAATTGATGGATAGTCGTAATATTATTATTAAGGGGGCTGACAAAGGTGGATCAATAGTCATTATGGATGTATCTATGTATAACCAGTCAGTATTATTATTGCTAAATGATCTAACTGCTTTTAAAAACATAACACAAATAGATGTTAAGAAATGTATAAGTTATGTGAATATGTGTGTCTATGAGTTACAATTATCAGGTGACATTACACTGGATTTGTTCCATTTTTTTACGGTACCTTGTCCCGTAATACCGCAGTTATATGGTGTTCCTAAGGTACATAAGTCTTTAGATAATCCGCCCATGAGGCCGATAGTATCCGGCAATGGCTGGATTACTGAACCAATATCTTTGTACCTACAGAAGCAGCTACAACCATTATTATCAATGTGTAAAACAGTAATTAAAGATACAACAGATTTTTTAGAAAAATTAAAGTTATGTTATACAGATTTAAAATCTAAAAATTATGACATTGATAAAATCTTTATGGTAACCATGGATATAACATCGCTATTCACGGTGATGCCGCATGATCTAGGCATAGAGTCCATTAGGGAATGTTTAATACAAAACTCTGGTTATACTACTAGACATATAGAAAATATCTGTATGTTACTAGATTTGGTTCTTAAAAATAATATTTTCATGTTTGATAACAAGATATATTGCAAGAAACAGGTGTGGCAATGGGCACACCTGTAGCTAACAATCATCAACCTTGTTTTACATCAATGGGAAATGGTGAATATATATGTAGGAGAGAAGTATATTAATGAACATGTAATACATTACCAAAGGTTTGTAGATGACTGCTTTCTCCTTTGGAAAGGGAGCCATAATGATTTAATGAACTATGTCACGTTTTTAAATAACACCACTACCTATTTGAATTTCAAAATGGAAGCATCTCAAACTTGTATAAATTTCCTAGATGTGTCTATTAAGAAACTTGACAATCATATTAATACCTCTGTTTTCAAAAAGAAGTGGCTGGTAGGTACCTACATGCTAGTAGCATGCACGCACCCCATGTATTTAGGGGTATAGTAAAGGCACAAATGGCTAGAATCAGTAGATTGAATTCAGATCAAGATATGTTTATGAAACAATTAACTGAAACCCAAGAAGAGCTTAAGGTTAGTGGTTACCCCATGCATCTACTGGAGGAAACTAAAGAATACATTATATCTAATAGAGAAAGTTTATATGAACCTACCTTTAGAGAATCAACAAGGGCACTTGAAAATACTAATATACCTATACCTAACAACAAGTTGAGATTCATAACATCTTTTAATTTATATCTGAATAAAATAAATAAGATAATATTCAGATACTGGAGGGTACTAATGGCACAAGAGGATATAAAACTAGTTGTTGAGAAAACCTTATTTTAGTTATAAAACATGCGAACTTTAAAAACATTCTTGGCTATAAGGATTTCTATGATTGGAAGCTAAGAAAAATAGTAGCAGCCAAGCATGGTACATTTGCTTGCTGCAACTGCAGTTGCTGTAACGATTTATTAAAAAGCAGTGATACACATGAAGTGGACAAGTTTAAACATCCTATGACAGGAAAAGAATATAGGTTCTTTGGATATGCCACCTGCACAACTAGTAGTGTTGTGTACATAGCTACATGTCAAGTTTGTCCTTGTTTCTATGTGGGTAAAACCACTAGAAAGCTCAAAGAACGAATAACGGAGCACAAGTCCAATATTAGGCTTTCTAATGAGAACAATGCGTTATATAAGCATATACTTGACAAGGGCACTTCACATTGTTTTAAATTTCAAGTTATAGACTGTGTTAGTGCATCACCCAGGGGAGGGGACTTATCTAATTCCTTGGATCTGAGGGAATATGAATGGATAATTAGATTGTCGGCTGATATATACCCTGGTATAAATGCTTCTGTATCTCTAAAACCTGTATTGCAAAGAATACAACAGACAAGGTTAAAGTAATTTAAAAAAAAAAAAAAATTTAATTTTATTTTACTTTTAAACTTATTAATAAATTAAAGGTATGCTTAAATTGCACAATTTTTATCATTATTATCATTATTTTTATTTTTATTGATATATTATGAAAGTTACTAATATTTAATATTCAGTATACCTTTTCATTGAGATATATATGTTTTGTATGTTTATGCTCAAGTTTTTGTGTAAATAATTGATGTTATTATAACCTGTTTAGTATTTAGTGTTTTACATTTTATATTGTATAATTTCCTGGACATGTGATGATGGCTGCAGGTCATATGATCTAGTTAGTATGTATAAAAATGGGTGTTACCTTATACCTATTGTAAACATTGAGAAAGGGTTTTTGAACCTGAAAGCTTTGTCGTTTGTTATAAAGGTATTTCAACTCAACTGCTCTTGTTTTTGGATTTATTGCTTGATACCAGTGCTTTGCTGCAATCAGTCTGTTAACAATGGCCAGACATACACAAGCCTCTCACTCATACAGTTCACCTCAGAATGTACAGGCTCAGGGCTCATATCTATGGCTTCTTCCCTGACATGTCTGTGGGTCTACTACATCACTGAGATGGTAGCAGGAATGAAGGGAAGAAATAATGATACTAAATACGTCTGAGCCTCATTGACATCTGGACAAAGCCTGACATCATTTGGGGACAGAGGTTCAAACACAAGGGTAGATTGGACATATTGCTGTCATATTTTGAGACAGTTGTTGATGTTACTGGGTTTGTTGTAACATATCTTTTATGTGGAATATGAAGTCAGTAATACCAATAGATATAAGTATTTACTGACTGCATTCGCCAGAGTTCATGATTTACCAAGGACAGCAACTGTCTGGGGAACAGACAAAGCATAATAGGCAAACATGTGGCCAGTCTGTGGACAGCATACCAGTGGAGAGGTATGTCAGAGACATATCACTGTCAGTTGTGAAGTCACTCAATAAATGCAAGTCCACACAAACCCTGTCAATCTATCAATCCATCATGTGTATAACAGCACTGATGACATAGAAGCTGTTCATAGTTCTGGGGATATGTCCCCCATGTTGCTGGGCTGTCTCCACATGTCCTGTCCTGTGACATATTGCCACCTACTGTATGTGAATCTGTACCTCACCACATCTGTAATGTCCCTCACACAGGCAAAGAAAAAAGCAAGGCCCACATTAAGGAATGTCCCATATGTTGGAACTAGCAGCAGTGTCCAGGTCCACAGCACAATACTATATGGGCACCTACATAGTTGTATGATCTTAGCAATACCTGTCATCTGCACATTTGTACAGAGGACAGAGAGAAAGTAGATAGCCAACAGGTTATGCATTATGATGAATGTTTTGAAGGATAGATGTCTGAAACTGAAAGTTATGTCATTGCTACATGACAGCAGTCCTCAATGACATGTCCAAAAAACATAGCAGTCTACAGTTAATATCATAATATCATATCAATATCCAATAGGAGATACATAAACACATACAGCTCAAACACCAAGAACAAGATAGTTATTACTCAGAGACCCAACTTTGCATGCAGGGGTATATGGTTCAAGTACTACAATCTGCAATCTACTTTTACTTGGAAAAGCACTGTTAAAAGTATTAACTTAATAATACAATATGTGTTAAACTCTTTTTGTCAACCAGTTCACTGTAGCTGGTGTAACATGCAAGTTTGACTGCATATAACCAGGGATACTACCCATATATAAAGCAAATAAATGAAAAAAAATTGTGGTCCTACCCATGTATACCCAAGTGTCCCACACAGTATAGTCAAACGTCTTGCTACTGTAATGACAGCACCTAGAAGCATGTTATGTAGAGGAACTTAAATACACTTATTAAAGATGTCATTACTCTACTATGTTATCAGACTAGGATGTGATCAATGGTTATGAGGGCTGAGCTATGCTTAGCAGGTTTAAGCATTGCTCAAATGTAAATGCTAAGTATATTTGCCCACTGGTAAGCGAAGCCTACACGGTGTAAGCCGCTATTCATTTAACCATACATTAGCACTGCTTACCGTTGTGCAAACCAGTGCAAACATGCTTAAACCTGCTCAGAACTGCCTTAATCAATCTGCATTCAACAGTACTTGTTATGCGTAGCAATGAAATAAACAGCCCTTACAGGTCTTGAACCCAAGACCCTACTCATCATAGTGACAGCAATTTACCAGTAAGCCATCTGAGATGTATGGCATAAGGATGTTTTCTCAAACATACCCTACTTTACAGCCAGTTTACAATAGGGAAGAGACACTGTGCAATTAGGAAGGATTGGTATCTACAAATATATACATCTGAAAAGAACCATATACATAGAGAGAGAGAGAGAGAGAGAGAGAGAGAGAGAGAGAGATAGTATGAAGATACATATATGTGTATAACAATATATAGCTATATTACCAATAAATACTGAGGGGTGGATATATATATATATATATATATATATATATATATATATATATATATATATATATTTATTTAAATATATATATATATATTTATACATATACACACACACACACACACATGCAAACACACACACACACACACACACACACACACTCATATATATATATATATATACATATATATATATATATATATATATATATATATATACATACATATCTCAAATGCCAATACAAACATATGCTGCTGATAGACCACCCATAAATGGGGAAGCATGCACAGTTGGATACAAAAGGACCCATGACACTCACATCTGCCCACCCCGCACAGTCCAAATAAATAAGTGAACAGTACACTGCTACAAAATCATGATAGGCCATACACAATGGCCAGACATACAACAACCTCTTAGCAAAACAACTAAAATGACTGAACATAGCAAAGAGAAATATAACCAGCCATTAATTCACACATGTTTATTATACTCTGATGTCTTGGCCAAAGCCTTCAAGGAGTAAAACATTACAAGAAATACTTGCCTTAATCACAAGAAGCAATTAACACTTAATTACCTAATTAAATAGACAGCATCCAATTACACTCCTCATTTAACACCCTAGGGGATAAAGTATCACATTTAATAATAATACATTAATTCTGTATGTAGCAGCGGTGGTGCAGCAGTAGCGTTGTCACCTCACAGCAAGAGGTTCTCCTGTTTGATTCTCGGCTGCAGCCCGTTATGTGTGGAGTCTGCATGTCCTCCTCGTGGTCGAGTGGTGGTCAAAAGACATGCGTGAATGGGCATGCTTTCATTGAAGGTTGGGCATCGAGCTGGCACCTTGGCACTGTAAAAATCTACTGCCAATTATTAGGGGATCGGAGTTCCGCTGTGGCGACCCCTAACCAGGAAAAGCCAAAAGAAGAACAACAATAACATTAATTCTGTACATAAGAATTGTTCTTTCATTAATGTTTCATCAAACTGAGGTATAGACATTTTCCAAAACAGTACCTTGGAACCCACTACTGTCACCATGGTGAGATTTATTCAAATGTATAGCTATAGAACTGTCTTCCTTCTTATCAGTAATATGTCTCACATGTTATAACAGCCTAGTTTTAAAACACTTGTTACTCTCCCCCACATAAAATATGTTACAAGGGCATCTAAGAGCATTCTCTATACACCAACCTCTTGAATTACAGACTTCAACATATTTTCCAGCCTTTCCCCTCAGCAGGAATGACAGCACTAAATAATGATAGACCAGCATACCTATCAACCTCCTACTGTATGACATCTGGACACAACCTGACATAATTGGTGGACAGAAGCCGAAATACACGGCCATACTTGAAATATTGCTGTTATACACTGAGAAAGTTACTGATGTTACAGGGTTTGTTGTAACATATCTTTTCTGAGGGATATAAAGTCAGAAAAACAAATGGATGTTAGCATTTACTGATTGCAATCACCAGAGTATGCTACTGGTTTGCCAAGGACTACACCTGTCTGGGGAACAGACCAAACATCAAGCGAACCTCTGGCCATCATGTGGATAGCCCTACAGTTGAGAGCTATACAGAGATAGAACTCTGTCAGACTGAAACTCATGCAAAAGTAGCATGTTCAGACAAATCCTGTTAAACTAGCAGTTTTCAAAACATATAACATCAATACTTGCATTTTGCCCCTAAGTCTTGAACTTTCTCCACCGTTTATTTGGCTTGTCTCTACAAGTCTTGTTATAAGAGTCCTTTACTTTACTTAAAACATATAACAGCAATACTTGCATTTTGCCCCTAAGTCTTGAACTTTCTCCACCATTTATTTGGCTTGTCTCTACAAGTCTTGTTATAAGAGGCCTTTACTCACACACCTCCAGGATGTATTCCTTACAGGTAAGGGAAAGGGCCAACGCCCACATGGAGTACTCAGCTACAGGAGTGTGTTGCCATGACATTGGTGATTGGAAGAACTACACAACTACTCTGCATTAAATTAGCAAGTGGGGAACACCAGTTGGTGCACAGGCCATCACCTGGTCATGAGCATCACCTAAAAAAGCAATGCTGACACCTATTCAAACCAGCTCTATCCCTGTAGTGGAGGGGGAGAGAGAGATGGGAGAGAGAGAGAGAGAGAGAGTGATGAGAGAGAGAGAGAGAGAACAAAGAAAAACAAAAACTGGAAAACTGAAAAGAAGAAAAAATAAAAGGTATGTGAAACATGTAAGCATGTAATTGAACGTAGTGCTTGGTCTGTAATAATGGGAAATATGATTTGAAAGAATATATGTCCCAAAAAGACTTGCTGTAGTAATGCCCTGCTGAACAGCCGCTATAGCCATAGCATCTGGCCCTCTCTGCTGTGGGAGAAATCACAGTCATACCTCTCAACTGTACAGATCTTCACAGAATGTTTAAATTTTCCCAACATAGTTTTTTGTCTGTTCCTCCTGAAATCTGTATATTTCGGCAAATAGCTGAGGATTGAAGTCATTAAGTAATGACAAACACTTGAGTTTAAGACTCCACATCCTTAAGAATATTCACGGCAATGCAAAATGTATTATTCTACAAACATCCTAAGTTTGTAACAGGAATATTTAAAATCTGTCCCTATTTATCCCTCCATCATTTTAGGCTTTGTCCAGATGTGATGGTCTAAGAGGTTGCTAGGTAGGATCACAGTTAAGGAGCCTGACTCACCCTGGGAAAGGACAGCTCACGTATGACAACCGCTGTGGTGTCTATCAAACAGTTGTGACTGTGCCACTGCTAGGCCAGTTAATGGGATGTTGTCCATATCCATATGTTACCTGTGAATATGGGTATAATACATGTTTGTCTTGTAAATCTAAGAGACCTATATAGGGCATGCGCATAGTAAAGTACTGTTGCAGACATGTGTGTTGAACTGCATGTGATATATTGAATTAATAACATTCAACTGTACAGTGTTCTGCTGGACAGTAAGTTCATTTGTGACTGATATCTGTAGTCACATACACATATACTTGTGTTGCCAAATCATTGGCAAGTCTGTGAGCAATGACAACGTAGCATAATAGCTTACTTATGACTGCTGGACATCTTCCAGGTTATCACAGTGATGTCAAAGCCTACTGTGCAATCAACTTACTAATGTATGGTGCAGCTATATTAATACAGTATCAATACTGATGTCCCTTTTGTCACTCATTTATGTGTGCCATTGTCCAGAAGTCCTGCTCTAACAAGTTGAAGTATGACTGAGCAGCAAGACTGTAAATACAATGTAGCATACTAACATAGAACAGTAGTGCATACCAGGTACCCCCTGAGCACATGCATGTATGTGTATGTTCAGCTGGAAGGCCCAAACTATTAACATTGGTTTCAAGCAGTCAAGTTAATAGGTTGTGCATGTTGCGCATGTGTGTAATATCAGTGTCAGTGCATACAACAGACATAAATGTGTACAGCTACTGGTTGTTGCCTTGCCCTGACTCTAATATGGGCACTAGAGTAGTCATGATTATCAGGTAGTAAGCGGAGAGGTGTTCAACTGTGTTATGACCCTCTGTCTATGCCCACCACTAACAGCTATATCAACACCTATATACAGTGGATATCAAAAGTGTACACACCCCTGTTGGAATGCCAGGTTTGTGTGCTGTATGACAATGAGACCACAGAAAATAATTTCAAAATGTTTCTCATCTTGAATGTGACCCATAACCTGTACAATTCTATTGAAAAATATACAAAACTGTTTCAAGGAAGGTGAGCAACTATTGCCAAGTGAAGATGTGCCATGATGTTAGAGTCCAAACCAAGACGAATGAATGCTGTAACCATCTCAACAGGTGCTTACACAACCTATCAGTTTAAGGGTGTGCACACTCATTCAACTGGCTTATTATACTGATTATTATTTCCATATGCTTTCACAGACTAGGTTGTTATATGTTCAATTGAATTGTACAGGCTATAGGTCACATTAAAGGTGGGAATTGTTTTGAAATGAGTTATTGTGGTGTCATGTTTCAATTGCACAAATACCAGGCATTGTAACAGGGGAGTGTAAACTTTATATCCACTGTAGCTATATGGACTCAGCAATACCTGACCTGTAAAACCAGCCTCCACCAGGGTAGAGTAATTCCCTTTGGTGGACAGCAGCAATACACAAACCACATAATAGGTTGTTATATTGGCCATACAGGGACAAATAGGTGCAGACAACAACTTGGAAGCAAGTCCATCTCTATCTGAGCAAGCATGTAAGTTCACAGGTAACTTCCTGTAAGGCTGACTATGACTACAAATCAGACATATCACCACCAAGGACAATTGCAACAGTATCTCCACATATGTTGTCAGACTCAGAGGCAACAACACAATTCACCCTGTACTGGGGGTAAAGCACACCTCATACACACATGTCATGGATATAGGCAACCTGCATCAGGCAGGTTAGGTGGGAACATTACCACCCTGTCCACCCCATCTGTATAGGGGAATATGCAAATCAACCACACTCCTCCCCTCATCAGTGGTGAGCATGTACATATTGCCTAATGATGGCAACAAGAGCAAGTCTCCATGGGGCATAATAAAATCACTGTCTGCCTCCTATATGATCTCAGGCATGTGCTCACAGTTCCATCACATAGTACAGTCAAACACAGACTTGCCACCATCCACACACCATCCACATAGAAGATGGCCACTGTCATCCCTCTACACAGAAATAAATGGAGACTAGAGGATTATGCAATTAAGTGTCCAACATTGGGGGAATAAGATAGCTCAAGAGCAGGAGTGTAATGCAAGTTGCTATAGTCATGATAGA
This sequence comes from Protopterus annectens, assembly GCF_019279795.1. Lineage (NCBI taxonomy): Eukaryota > Metazoa > Chordata > Ceratodontiformes > Protopteridae > Protopterus > Protopterus annectens. The sequence continues at coordinate 938,744,900 of NC_056735.1, forward strand.
TTAGAGGGTCATGGTGTAGTTTGGATTATATGCAAGTAATATCCACTGTTGATGTGCAATTTGACAACCGTATAAGGTCCTGTGACCTTTTTTCCTGTTTATGTCTTCCAGGTAACATGCAGAGGCCTCGCCTCCCAGCATTCTCTCTTGGTGAACATGACATAATTCACACAATTTGTGATAGAATATTATGGGCTATTATTTGGCTGGAGAGCACAATATGTGCAGGAGAGGAACACCCTGTTGAACGATCTGGTCCACAGGGTAAATGATGGCCTGCACAGCAGAACTTATGAACAGGAGTGGCATCAGTCTAGTGACCTCATCCGCCATGCCTGTCAATGCGCTGCTTCTGTAGCAAAGGACCGGCTAACCACAGGTGGGGGCCCAGCCATCCAGCCCCCATTGATACCCACCGAGGAGCTCTTCACCAACTTTGGGGCACCCACCCAACACACAACCCATGAGGCTGAAGAAAGCATTGTGGAGGTGGGTTGCACCCACACAATGCACGAGGAGCATGCAGGTAAGGCCCCAATGCACATAACTAGAACACTGTTGCTTATCCATTTTTATCGGTATAGTATCTATATGCATACATCAGATAAGATAGTTGCTTGCTGGTGTTTAGTAATGCATAGACATGCACATCTATGGTGACGGCAAGCATATTTTGTAGTACTGGGGGTTGTACTGTCAATGTGCTGAAATGCTGCATCTATCCTGTACCGAGGCCACATGTGAGTCTGCTGACAATACTTTCCTCTCACAACTACCTAGGACCCTCTGGTCTGCATATGGGATAGCAGCCTGAAGCTGGTGAGTATGACATTGTTCTGTTGTGGCCAAGCAATACCCCAGGCATGTGAAGAGCATGCAGTTTACGATGCACACAACTATCAGTAATAGCTATATTGCTTTAGGTGCATGTTCACTTGTGGTGGGGTTAACTGCATTGCATCACAGTGATCACCACTCGGGCCTATCTGAGGTGAATTCAACATTCCCGTAGCATACCTCACAACTTGTCAGTGCAAAACATCTGGACAGAGTCCAGCAAAATGGGCTGGACAAATAGCCTATGGTAGGGACATGTGTGACACATTACTGGTATACAGTGTATATAAATTGTGTACACACCCCTGTTAAGATACAAGGTGTTTCTGATACATACAAATTGGGACCACAATATGTCAGACCACACCTCTTCCAACCTTTAATGTGACCCATAACATGAACAGTTCACTTGTAAAACCAAGCATCTGGACTCATGTATTACAAGACTGGCCACCTGAGAGGGTGGAAAAAGTCTTATCAGTATGATGTTTCAGTCAGGTATAATACATGATGCTGCCATATGTGTCAGTACACTCACTGTGGCCTATTTGGCTACAATATCACATACATGGGCATTGTTAAAGCACACAGACCACTTCCGACCACGTATAGGTTGCAAACATCTGGAAATTCCAGACACATCTGTACAGAGGACTGTACAATGGTTTAACTTGCTGCATGTGAGGCAGATGTTGTTACCACACTATATAAAGTAATGGCAGCAGGAGGTGGTCACTATCAGTGTATGGCACACACATCAAAATGGTATAAGCCACACAAGATATGATACACACACATGCACACACACACACACACACACACACACACACACACACACACACACACACACACACACACACACACACACACACACACACAGTTGCCAGTATTGGGATTAGAACTCCTGCCTTTCTAGTTATTTCTACTATAGTGCTATGCAGTTATCAGACATGCCACAGAGCTTATACAGTTTCAACTACTCTGAAGGTACTTCTAAAGTGGATGACAACAACAGGACTACTAAATGGGAGTGAGGGGAAGTGTAAAGGGTAGTACACAGGTCAAAAATGGTATAACCCACACACTACATGATTCTCACACAAACATCCAGATGCCAGTAGTGAGATCAGAACACCTGCCTATTTAGTTTTTTCTACTATAGTGCTACACAGTTATCAGACACACCACAGATCTGATACATTTCCACTTCTTCCAAAGGTACTTCTAAGGTGGATGACATCAACAGGACTACTAAATTAAAGTTAGGGGAAGTGTGAAAGGTAGTACACAAGTCAAAAATGGTATAAGTCAAACAGTATATGATTCTCACATGCACACACTCACTTGCCAGTATTGGAATTAAAACTCCTGCCTATCTAGTTATGTCTACTATAATGTTACACAGTTACCCCGCACAATACAAAGCTTACGGAACTTTCAAATTTCCAAAGCTGCTGATAATTGCACATCTGAGGTAAAGTATTTCAGGTGGCAGAAAGTCTGTCTTCAGTTTCAACTTTACATCATGCTAGTTCTTTCTGTCTTGCACTTCAAATAGCATTATAGCTTGGCACTTCACCAGGTTATTGTATCAATAAGTGTGGCACAACTGGGAGCCATCAGCAGTACTCATTCATCACAGAAGTAGTCCCAGTACTTACTAGTTACGTCCACCCCTCCTGGCATGACTGAAGTGCAGTTTTCTGTGCTTTCGACCATTAACCTGGTGCACTTGTCCATTCAGAGGCACTGTTGCAACTGCCTCATGTACACAGATAACCCTACCCTATAAACTCAAAACACTCAGACCTGTGAGAGTTACCCGTATATCACCCAATGTGGATGTATGCACTCTCCAGCAAAGACTGAACTAGCAGGTCAAGAGGATAAGATCAACACCTGCACCACACTATGTGGAACACATAGCTCACCATGACACCCACTTTGACAGCCATGACATACAGTGAAAAGCCACGCACCCAACTTCACAGAGGCACTCAATGAACATTTACCCAATACTGAGGCACACACATATCCCACTCACTAAGTTGAATATGGAGCAGGTAACAGCCAAATATCTATCATATGCCAGCATCCAACACATAACACAGCCAGTCATGGCACTCCACAACAACTACGAGTATCACTCTGTATCCATGTGGGTGTGAATAATCTGGAACACACCTCCCTGGACTACATGACAAGAGACATGGCTGAACTATCTGATTATGTGGTCCAGGCAGGTGTGACAGTAGTCCTAAGCAGTATACTGCCATCACCCAAAATGATGCTGCAGTACTATCAACAGATGATTGACTGCAACATTGGCTTACATGTTTTGTTTCATTCTCAGGGGATCCAGTATCTCCCTGCTTGGGATAACATGATTGACAGACCTCAGTGACTTGCCATAGATGTCCTACATCTGTCAGCCCTGGGTTTCCAGGTACTGGCTAAGTGTCTTGACACCCCTATAGTGCCTTATTAGGCAATGTTCCAAATGTAATTACTACCATAACAGCTAGACATGTATGCAATCTGAGTGTCATGCTGCTTAGTAGTAGACATCTAACTGTCAGGATGCAATAACTCAAAGCACTTCTCAGAGTGGAGGACAGTAACATTTCTGCTGTAATGGAGAAGTGGTTCACAGCAGCAGACAGCAGCCCTGCAGTAACAGGCTGTAATGCATTCCACAGCTGTCAGCCCCCAAACATGGACCACACCGTACCTCCACAGGTGGTGTCTCCACAGGTGGTGTCTCCATATTCATTATGGATAGGAACACCTC
>NC_056735.1:939111027-939250045 GCF_019279795.1 Protopterus annectens
AGCAAAGTCTATTTTACATGGCAAAGAATGGAATAACCAGATGTAGATGTATATATGTCGAGGTATTTGTGTGTATATCTACCCATAGCTATATGAAGATATACCTCTCTCACTCCATAGTACAAATGTATACATACAGAGACAAAATACATATAAATACCCACATATAGTTATATACATATGCAGACACCCATACATCCATATGTCATTCGATATATATATATATATATATATATATATATATATATATATATATATATATATATATATATATATATATATATATATATATATATATGTGTGTGTGTGTGTGTGTGTGTGTGTGTGTAAATATACACATATATATAGCTAGGATATGACGCAGTAGGTACGAATTACATATGTTCACAGGCCGTGCCAATGGGGGTGATGGGTCCAAGCAACAAATGTGTAACACGTAGCATCAACCCCCACCCCCCCGAGCTAGACCAGTGAAACATACAAACACACGATACAAGTAAAAACACCACTGCTTCCCAGACTACAGGCAGGATACTACCAGTGGGAGAGACCCGCCAAGTCTAATCTTGAAACAAAGACATGAATGTCCCTTGCGGGACACCCAAAGATTCAGTGATTTTCGGGTTTTCAGACATTATACTGATGTCCAACAGCAGACCATGCATGCACCCGGTCTACAAGGTAGGGGAGGCCTGATGATCCATGGGGCGAGACAACATATATGATGGGTCCTGAGAAGTGGGGAGTGGGTAGTGTGTACCAGTGTGGCCAGACCCGACCTGCACCAGGAGTAAGGAAGAGTGCCGAAGTGGTTGTGTAATATGGGAACTATGGGTGTGTAATTATGGGCCTAGCTGTGCAGGTGTTTGCTGGAGTGGTTCTATGCGGACCGTCCCAGGGATGTAAGCAATAGTGTGCATTGGGCAGAGCCAACGCCCAATGAGCAGCCACTCCTGGTATGAGTCCCACTGCAGCAAAGTCAAGTTTACATGGCAAAGGATGGTATAACCAGATGTGTTGTTACAAACCCACTAAATTACACCAAAGAACACTTGGTCGCAACACCCCACTGTAGGCATGTAAGCTGGAATAATTGGCATCACAAGGTAGTACTGCTGTCCAGACCTCACAACTGTCCCTGCTATACACTCCGATATTAGCTCTGTCCCCCTCAATCCCCCTGAAAACTGGTGAGTGCTGAAGAAAAGGTGGTGAATTGCCCTTAATAAATAATGATAGTAATACAGTTATAGACATTTCATGTCAGAAATCCTATATAAATCCACATTCCCTTATTCTGCAAATGTTTCTGGTTAATACTACAAATATATAGAAAATGTCCCTGATTGTCCCTGATTATGTGAGGAGTTGTCCCTGTATCTGTTGAGGTTTTCTCTGATCGGTTGAGAGCTATTTTGCTGTCCTCACCCCTACCCAGGGGTGTGATTGTCCAGACCTACCCCCAAATGCAGGGTATATACACAGCTGTTGCTGTAGAAGAAATGGCCAGCTGTGGACTTTTCCATCAGCCATCCTGCACATCCCTGGACATGTCCCCTACTATCAGCCCCTCTGTGTGGCCCAGTAACACCACATACCTATCGACTCCTGTTGCATTCGTAGTAATGTCTACAGTCACAAGTAGGTGACACCCTCCACACAACTATATTGGCAGAATCTAGAACCCCCAACCCAGGTGTATTATCTCAGCCATCCCAGACTACACATGTAAAAACACACGAAGAGAAAACCCAAGGACACTTGGATCACCACCTGGTGAAGTCCACCACCAACCAACACTCCAGACCCCTACACCAACTACTGACACTGACACCTCCTGTCCTACCTTGCATACATATCCCAACACCCTGTGAACCTGCACTACCGCACCCCCACCAATCAGTCGAACTGCCTACTATACATTTAAAATGACCCCCCTCCAACTACCTGCCTACACCTCCACTATTCACATCTACTCTACAACACAGGTATGGCATATGCAAACCTACCCCAAATACATGAGTGTAGCCTAACCAGAAATGCTAAACTGAAATTCCACTTAACCTTACACTGGCCTTCGTGAACAGTCATACCTGACATGTACACTTGACTGAAGCATGTATAAAATCTACATGCACAGGATATAGCATGGGGGTATGCAGCAGCCAGTGTGTGTGTGTGTGTGGGGGTGCTACTCAGATTAAGCAAAGTAGAAGCAAACAGGTTCAAGAAATGGTAACCGGAGGTTAGCAGTGCTTACCATTGCACAAACTCGTACAAACCCACGTGCCCTGCCCAGCAACATAATAAACTGCATCTGCAAGGCTTGAACCAAGGACCCTGTACACTATAATCACAGTAGTCACCCACTAAACTATCATATCAATACAGATGAATGAGGTATCAGCAAACTAATCCTCACCACAGGTAAATCAAAACAAAGATGTTAGCTGAATCTATGTACAGTGTGAGGTGGTCTACCTTGCTACATAACATAAATATGTGAACTGGACTACTGCAATAAGCATAGATGTGAGGTGTTACTGTAATAAAGTGTAGAAGTCCCCAGGTCCCTATACAGTGTATGTACACATGAATCACAGATATCAGACACATAAAACCTGTAATAAAGAATATATTACTGCCAGAAGGCAAATATAGTGCAAATTAACTATTAAGCAATGCTAACTGCAGCACAGCTTAACTTAGTAAGAGTGAGCAATGTGTAGGGGAGCCAATCCAATCTGCCTACTGGTATACCCCTATAAGCACTGCCACCCTTAGGTAAGCAGGTGTGCCTCTAGCTTAGCCTCTTTAAACCTGGCCAATCACAGGAAAGTGCAGGTAAATGGCTGTATATAAACCACACAGGTTGGAATATGTGCCATAAGTGGTGGTAGCTTCCTACTGCAGGCAAAATGGCTGGTGTGGGTGAAGGCACTCATGTTAGAGCGCAGCGCTGGTGCATCCAGAAGTCTTAACTCATAGTATGGCTCCTGGTATAGCACCATGAGGAGGGACCACTGCAGGGCTAGTACCAGGGCTCGCAGTATAAAATGGAGGCCTGGGACAGTCTCGCCCGTGACCTCACCAGTGCCACAGGTATCCCCCGGGCTGTTGAGCAGGTCAGGCATCACCATGCTGACCTGAAGCAGTGGAGGGGAGATGTACTGGAACAGTGGATCCAGCAGTCTCGGCAGATGACTAATGCCCCAGTACTGAGCAACTACCTATTCTACTAAGTAGTTAAGAATTAACTAGCTTATGTATACTATGGATATGTATGGCTACATATCACTGTATACATCCGACATCTGCAGATGAGTGGGCTGTGAAACAGCAAGCCCATGATGCTAGGTTGCAAAGGCTGCATTGTGAGGCAAGTTAGTATTCTTCTGCATGTACTGTCATAACAAATACATATAAGAGAATTATAAAGTATTGTACCAGTAGGAATACATGTGAATAATGGTATATAGTCTTCTGTCATATGTAGTTGAACTGCTGCATACTATAAATAGTACTGCTGAAGTAAGCAGTGTTACCCATGCTGTGGTATGCAGATAAAATGTGTATAAAGGTCTGTATAACAATGTTGGAAGTGCCAAGAGGTCAGTCATATTGTACAAGTGAGGGAGACATAGATAGAAGACAGTAGAAAGCCTCACATCAATTCCCTGATGGCACAGTGTACTGTGATGTTAACTATAATTTTGTTGTCACACACAGCAGGGGTTTGAATCCCTGGAGTGCTAGTAAGCTGTATGCATAATTGTACCCCACAACTGTATGGACTTTTGTTAGAATGCTCAGACAGAAAGCTGTATATAAAATTACACCCAACAACAGTACAGAATTGGCTAGAGTGTTCAGATAGTTGTATGCATAGTCATACCCCACGACTGTTCCAGTCTGTCCAGCATGTACAGATAAGTGGCCCATATCACCGGCCTGGTACCCGGTCACCCTGAAAAAGCAGTGTGAGGAACCCAGAAATGTAGGCAGCTGTTAATGACACATAACAGCAAGTCAAACGTGTACAAACCTGTCACTGTAGCACCTCACCCAAAGTGTATGACAGCAATACACAACATATGTTGCATCAACACCTACATCTTGTCACGGTTGTATGTAAGACACAGGTCACATATATAATAATTTATAAACATACCAGCGTACAATATAAGGCCATTGGGTAGTGTAATAATACTTGTGAGGGAAATATCACTGCAGTGACTGGGAAAGTCGTGAAACTACAAGGATATGTCAGTTGTTAATTGAACACACTCTCATCCCTACCATATGTGCGAAATAGCCCAATGACACTCCTCAACTGGTATGTGTACATTCCAAACATTTGTTGGGACATATGTCCTAATGGGTTATACATATTCACATTTGTTGCTATGTATGTGCCATGTTATAATACACCCATAATGGTGGCCTGTTGCCATCGATGACACCTGCATGCTCTTGTAATGGCCACTGTTGTTCCATATATGCATGTGTGCTGCTTGCTCTGCAACTGTGTTAAAGTCGGCCTGTCAGGTTAATGGGAATGCCTATGCATACTATCATACCTAATACTGAATGCTGTTGACTGTTACTAAACCATATCTGCCATAAACCGGCGACAACACAGCTCATATGGGAAGGCTGGTCCCAGCTGAACCACCAGTCCCACCCCAGCTGGCCATAGCACCGGGCACCAGCACATCTGGGGCCCAGCCTGAGACCTTCAACTCCGTGGGCACTGTGCCACCTTCAGTAGGAACTGCTGCAGGGGATGGGGGCTCATCCCCCCTTGGAGCGGGCGCGGAGGGGAACCTGTCACCAGTCAACAGGTCCGGGCCATGGTGCGTAGGGAGCTCGATCTGGAGCATCAAGAGCAGCTATGCCAGCTTGAGGGCCTAGTGGCACTATTAGAGGGTGAGCCTGCCCCTCCTACATAGCCCTCAGCACAGCCACATTTGGGGCAGTGAAGGTGCAGTGGTGACTGGCCATGGGTGAGGACATCAGTCCCACTGTTTCCAGTTGGGGGCTTATGGGCTTGTGACTTCCACACACCCCTCCCCATAAAAGGTGTTTACCCCCCACATGTGTCATATACCGGCCCTGTATGCGTCTTGTGTGTCTTGTCTGTTAACCTTCCCAACCTCCCTCTCCAAATATACCTACTACCCCTCCCAACATCGCACTCTCACCTGAAAAATAAAATAAGGGCAATCTATTCCCACAAAAAAATCATGGCCCAAACATAGCTGTCAATCTTGCACACATGTCCACTGGACACATAATCTTCGCCATATATAGTGGTAGATCACTTTGGGTATCGGGTGTGGGTGGAGTCTCCTCTGAGCCTGGAGGCAGTTTGCTGGGCAGAACTTGGGATGTTAGCTACAGGGCTATTAAGGGAGTTTTAAGTGGGTTTGGTCCGGGGAGCACGCTGCAAGCACTGCTAACCTCCGGCTTCCGCAGTTCTACACAGTTTTTATCTCTGATTTCTCAACCTGTAGATATAGCCACCCCAACACACACACACACTGCTTAAAGGTGTTGACTGTTGCTTACCTTACCCCCTGATTTCCATTAAACAAAAAAAAGGTTGATATAGTGGTGAAAACAAATGGGCACAAAGAAGGAAAGACAGTAGGGACAATAGCTTAGGGGCATGCAAGAACGGTAACGGAAAGGTCTATTTGGCGTCACAATGACTATATGCTGTCCTCACCCCTCCCCCAGGGGTTTGAGGGTCCAAATGTACTTGCAAATACAGTGTATATGCACAGCTGTTGCTGTAGAAGAAATGGGCAGCTATGGACCTTTCCCGTACCCGTTCTGCACATGCCTAGCTATTGTCCCTACTGTCTTTCCTTCTTTGTGCCCCATTTGTCACCACTTTCCTATCAACCCCTTTTGCTTTTATGTCAAGTAAATCAGCGCGGGGGTAAGCAACAGTCAGCACCTTTAAGCAGCAGTAAGTGTGTTTGCGTGGGGGTAAGCTATATCTACACAGGTTGAGAAATCAGAAGATAACTGACTGTAAGAAACCATAAGCGGAGGTTAGCAGTGCTTACCATCGTGCAGACCCATGCAAACCCACTGAAAACTTTCTTAATCCCTCTGTAGCCAACATCCCTTGTTCTGCCCAGCAACAAACTGTAATACTACTCCAAGGCTCAAACCCAGGACCCTGCACTCGATACACAAAGTGATCTACCACTTAACTATGGCAGATATGTATAACCTCATGTTTTCAAAAACATATCATCCAACACAAGCAGTCAACAGTATAGGAAATGTACTAATAGCATACCACACAACCACTTAATGCAAGAATTCTGGACAAAGCGTGCCAAAATGTGGGTACAAGTAGGGATATATGGCAAATGCTGCTCTAAGACACCTAAAATGTTGCTAGTCACACAGTGATATGCATTAGAACACATATCTTGAAGGAGATGAAGTCTGAAACACAAAAGTGTTGGCATGAGTTACTGACTGCAGTCCTGTGATAATCCATGTCAATTGCCAACAGGATGAGGTACAGGCCAAAAATGTGATCCGATCATGCATGGACATATGGACAGATATACAGCTGGAAATGCAGACAGATAGACAGCGATATGTATATATATATATATATATATATATATATATATATATATATATATATATATACATATATATATATATATATATATATATATATATATACACACACACACACACACACACACACACATATATATATATATATATATATATATACATATATAAACATATATATATATATATATACATATGTATATATACATATGTACATATAAAGATATCTATAGATGTATATAAATATAGATACAGACAGAACTGTGTATAGCATTACTACATACGAACAAACACCTGAACCACTCACTACAACATAACAGACCATATGCACTGTTAATGGGGGTGGGGCCTCAAATGAGAGATACCTGGTAATCAGTGCTCTGTTACCCCCCCCCCCCACAGCCTTAACAGATATTCTGTGCAATCCAATACCCAGCACATGCATATTTTGGCTACAGGACCCTCCACAACACAGCCACAATGCTTTCACAGTAAACCAATTCACCTGTACATGTCAGGGCGATATCTGTAACATAACATGCAGAAAAGTCATTCTAACGTAGGGAATGTACAATGTGGAAGGGGTACACATCACAATGGTTCAGATATGCACACACATCTCTACATTGACAAATATGTTCAGGTATATACAAATATATGTCTATATGTATCTATATATATATATATATATATATATATATATATATATATATATATATCGGGATATATATCTAGATATAGATATATTATATATATATATATATATATATATATATATATATATATATATATATATATCTATATCTATCTATATATATATATATATATATATATATATATATATATATACATATATACATATACACAGACAATAGGTATTAATAGCCATACATATGTAGGAGTAGTGTTTAAGTACTGGGTGCAAAGTATATCTCTCAGCCACAGGTGTCCCGGGCTGCATCCTACATGAACTCCAAGAAGAGCTAAACCCAAACATAAAACTACTGTTCAATCTCAGCCTTACTACAGGATATGTACCCAAAGATTGGCATACAGCAACAGTGGTCCCTCTCCACAAAGGTGGTGCCTCAACGGATCCTGGAAACTATCGGTCCATAAGCCTGACTAGCTTGGTCTGCAAAGCTATGGAAAGGATCATCATGGACCTCATAAATAAAGATATTGGGGACCTACTGACACTAGATCCTACCCAGTTCGGCTTTGTTAAGGGCAGATCCTGCTTCTTAAACCTGGTCAATTTCTTTGAAACAGTCACCAAGGCCATTGACGAGGGGAAGGTGGTCCACACAGCCTACCTGGACCTCGCAAAAGCCTTCAATACAATACCCCACTCAGGCATTATAGATAAGCTCACCAGCTTAAATATAAACCACTATGCCACTAGATGGGTTGCAAACTGGCTCAAGGACAGAACCCACATGGTTAGAATTGCTGGAGCCATATCAGACTCCAAACCAGTTACAAGTGGCATCGCACAAGGCTCAGTCCTGGGACCTCTGTTGTTCGGTATATATTTCTCGGAGGTACAGGCCAACATGGAAGGACTGTGGCTGACCAGGTACACAGATGACTGCAAACTGGGTGCCATAATCGACTCTCCAGCCGACACAAGCATCCTCCAAAAGGGCCTCATAGACAACTGGTGCCATAGCCATGGCCTCAAGCTAAACACCAAAAAGTGTATAGTCATCCCCTTTGACAAAAACAAAGTGCCCACAAATTAACACATAGGTGGTAATCCATTAAGTACAGAAGAAGTAATTAGGGACCTGGGGACCCAAGTTGTTAGCAATCTCTCATTTGACAACCACGTGGCCAAAGTGGTTAGAAAAACATTTTATATAGCCCACCTAATACAATGCCCCTTTTGGGATGTACCTTACCAGACACCTGTAGCAACTGGAAAGACCCCAAAAGTACCTCACCAAGAGTATCAAAGGGCTCAAACAGATGCCATATGCTGCCCGATTAAAGAAACTCCAGCTCTACTCAATGGCATACCACCTGCACAGAGGCGATCTGTGCCTGACTTATAAAGCCATGTCCAACCCGGAATTAATGGACATGCTGCACCTCAGAAAATCCAAATCTCATCGAGCTACATGCTCGAGAGACTTGAACCTCAGCACTGAAATAAATAGGACATGCTGGAGGGACAGATTCATAACCAAGAGGCTCCCTTCACTCTGGAATAAAATCCCAGTCCAGGTTAGGCAGAGTCCCTCATTGACTCTCTTCAAGAGGAATCTTGATGAGTGGATGGGAGATTGTAGGTTTACCCCGGGTATCACCTCTGTGTCACTGTTAGACAGAGGCACAGTATACTAACCTCGAAAAAGGGCATAGCAAAATTAATTTAAAATGGGTGGTGAAAGCCAAACACACTCTGGCTAGGCTTATAAATGCCCTAGGGCAGATAGCCTAGTATGAACCTATGAACCTATGAACCTATGAACAAGCCCTGTAACTGGTACCTGTGAAATGTGCAGTGTGGCAACCTGTCCCACAAATGAGAAAACTTACATCAAACATATACCCATCCACAGTTTCAAAGGACATGACACGACACACAGGTATGCATACACACACAACCTTTATTTGTGTACTATACAATAATGTATGCTATTACTTACAGCACATGAAGTCTGAAATATGTAATCAGTAATGAATGCAAGGCCCACACAAAACAGTAGATGCAAGCAATGTGGATATATAGAATACTATGCTGTCCAGGCCTTCAGTCAGTACAACAGTAGACAAAGGTTTTGCCTTCAAGATAGGTAACAATCAACAATTACTGATGTATTCCAGCAGCCTCCAATTACACCCTGTAGTCAAGCCCTAGGGGGGAATGTAATAGTTGTGGTAATGTCAATCTATCAGTCACATTTATGGACCCTGACCAATATATTTTGTGGGAGTCCACAATATGACTGGGATGGTAGCAGGAATACTAGCAGTAACTAATGATAGTCCATTACCCAACAACCCCTAACTGTATCACAGCAGGACAAAGCCTGCCATATATGTGGAGGTCAGAAGATGGCACACAGGGCCATACTTGCAATATTGCTGTTACACATCCTGGATATTGCTGGTGTTACAGGATTTGTTGCAACATACCCTTATGCAGGAATACGATGTCAGAAACACAAATGGATGAAGCTATGTACTGATAGCATGCAACAGACAGACTGCCAGTGATATATCTAGGGCAAGACCTGTGTAGTGCACAGACCAAACCAACCACACATTCCACTGGCCATCATGTGGACAGGCCCACAGTTGAGAGCTATGCAGACAGACTGCATTCCATCTTAAACAACTATGTACACACAAACACTGCAAGACCAGCAACATACAATGAAGATATGAACACTACTCACTCCATCTGTAGGTCTGGAACCCCATACGAATGTGTAATTGGCATCTGCAATTCCTGTTGTAAGAGGTATTGCAAACTGCTGTCATTAACACTGCTGCCCACATACAGGAAGTTTGTACTCCATACTGGAAAGGTTAAGGGACAACGCCCACATGAGTCAGTTTTTTATAGTACTGGGTTGCCATGACAGTGGTTATCTGAAGTACTACACAGCAGGCTGCAGGCAGTTAGCAACAGTTGCACAATCATGCGCATCACTTACAAAAGCCATGCTGCAATCCATTCAAACCAGCTCAATCATTCTAGTGGAGAGAGAGACAGAGACAGAGAAACACACACACATCGAAAACACGTTTAAAATGTAAACCGTAAACAACATGCAGTCACAGCTGTCAGGAAAAAAAATGACAGGTAAGTAAAACATATATGTATGTAATTGAAAGTTGTATGTGGTACAGAATAATAGGAAATATGATGTGGAATGTTGATTTGAGCCATCTGTAGTTGTCCCTGTAATGAAGTTCTGCTGAACAACTGCTCTGGACAATACTGTCTGTCCCTGTAGGCAGTGGGACATACCCGCCAACTGTTTCAGATCAGCAAGGAATGACAAAGAAGTAAGCCATAATATGTGTGCTTGGTATGTTAGTGTGGGCAATAGCTGGTGGTGGAAGTACTGCCATCATGATAGACACATGGGTGTCAGAGCAAACCACACACAGGATAGTCATGTTAATGTCTAATGCAGCATGCACAAATGCCATAGGTGTATAATAGGCTTACCAGCAATCTCTCACCACATATACCACCCTAATGTTAGTCTGTGTTCATATGTGATACCTGGCAGTGTTGCAGTAAGGCAGGAAAGTGCAGCTGTGACTGAAAGACAGTTACAGAATGTGGACCAGATGTCTGTATGAACCCCACATAGAGATAATTATCTGTGTGATATATAATTAGATAGGTATGTCTACAGATATACAGATAGTCATATAGACGTAGGTATATAAACACCCACAAGATATATCTACACATATACGTATATGTACATACACATATATATACTCCCACTTTCATATCACCCACCCCATCCAACCACTACCTTTCTTTCCATCCCACTAGCTACCTTGATTATAGCAAGCTCAGATGCTCATAAGCCTAGTACTTATTATACAGCAGGAATTTCTTATTGTAACATTTGTTAATGTCTGTTATGTACTTCGCAGATAAAGATTCTAGTTGTCTACTGATGTACTATGTTCTTCATCTGTAAATATGTTTGTAATTAATTGCTATGTTAAATTGTTAATCGCTATGTAATCCAATGTAACTACTGTCTGTTTATTTTAACTGTGGAGCTTTTCTCCCGGCCTCAGCTAAAATGGACCTCACGTCCAGTCGGACACTCCTGGTCAACAAATGTAAATAAATAAATAAATATATATATATATATATATATATATATATATATATATATATATATATATATATATATATATATATATATATATATATATATATATATATATAAATAGTGGCACTGACAATGGCATGCAGGTGAAATAGTCTGTAACAGGTCAGCAGAGTTAGTGTCCCCACAGGGAGCATGGCTACAAACACATAGTACAGAGCAAGGCACAAACACATAGTACAAAGCTTGGTACAATACAACATATGTCCCACTGGTAGGTAAGCAGCTGATATACCAATTGCATTCTATGAATGGTTTGTTGTAGCTGATATGGTGGGGGGAGACACAGATGTGTATTAAGAACTATGGTAACCCTGCTGTATGGTTGCACTGACCTGGTTCCATCTTTATATCTTCCAGGGAGGATGCCCCATATCCTTCTTCCGGCCTACAGTGCTGCAGAGACCGAGGTGATAGTATCACATTTGGTGCAGCGCTATGACCAGCTGTTCAGATGGACAGCCCAAGACCAGCAGGAGAGGACCGCCCTGTGGAACGAACTAGTCTACAGGGTCAATGATGTTGGACTGCATAACCGCAGCTATGAGCAGGTCCGGCATCATTGCAGCTACCTGCTTTGCCATATACATTGGTGTGCTGCTGCTCTACGGGGAGACCACCTCACAATGGGGGAGGACAAGCTGTCCATCCACCCCTCACCCTTCTGGAGGAGCTACTCAGGAGCCTTATGGCACCTGCCCACCTGAAGCACCAACAACTGGCAGGGCGCATTGTGGAGGTGGGTGCCACCGACATACTGCCTGAGGAAAATGCAGGTAAGGCCCCAGGGCACATCAGTACACCACTCATGTGTATGCATCTGCATCTTATACAGGTACATCATACAAATCTGAGATGTTATATACATAGTCTGTTGCTGTGTAGTAGTAATAAACAGACGTGCATAAGCTGTAGTATTGTGGACCCCTACTGTAGATGTAACATAATGCTGCACTCACCCTTTATGAATTCCACAGCTGTGGCCACTGACAACAACATTCTCACACTCTTGTGTAGGTCCCTCCAGGATACCACCACAGCAGCAGCCTGTAGCCAGTGAGTATGGTTCATATTCATGCATGACAAGACACTGTGCATGTAATGGCTATGGGATATTCCATGCACACATCTAACACACCTACCCATACTGCATGCTGTACATGTTCACGTTTTGTTATTGTGAAATGCACTGCGTCACAGTAGTGACCATGCTGGGGTATTGGAAGGGTACAAGAGACACATGCAAAATACCTAACATCGTGTCATTGTGAAATGTGCCCACAGGGATGTGGAGTATGGCAGGACACATGACCTACAGTAAGGACATATGTGAAACACCACCATCATGGCTGTAACTGCACACAATCAGGTTATGTATCTGTGGCAGACATAACTCTGACCGCACAGCAATAGTGACAGCAGTGTGTGCACTCCAATGGATGTGCACATGAGTAGACCTTGCAACCATGCAGAGTTCTGGGACATGTGTAGGGTACCCCCTACAGCCATGGTAAGGTCTGGTGGGTGTCAGTGTAATAGTCCTGTACCTGTCATACATGCACTGCTGATGTGATCTGTAAAGCAGTCATCAGACATTCACAAAATATATCCATTCATATATCATCCCAGGTATGAGGTGCTGTAACACACAGGGGCTGTGAGCCTTGGAGCTGACATAACAAAGTACTACATAAGCAGCAATGGTTTGTACACCTGTGTAGTATGGTGCACAGTGCAAGGCAGGGTGCAGAAAAGGTCAACAGTAACACTTTGTACATGGGTGCAGTGTTGACAAGGGGAAGGGCCATCACCTACCAACACAGCCCATGCATCACACACATGTGTATACTGTCGCTGTGATGAGGTCACTTTGGTTGCACTGCATGCTGTTGAGCACCAGATGCACTGCATGCTGACAGAAGGGTAATGGCAGGACTGTGCATACAAAAGGTGTGCAACCCCCCACATAGGTGTGTGTGTGGGGGGGTGTTGAATGTGTGTGTAAGTGCAATCTGGTGGACTGTGGTCAATGCATGTCTGATGTGTGTGTACATGTGTGTCTGTTTGTGTGGGCATCCATGTATGCACAGGCGATAGTGGGATTGATCACATGGCAGTACTTCTCCTTGGGATTGTGCTGTAGATTTAGTGACACATGAGACACCAGGACAGCCTATCCAATATGTGAACACAGGACAGCTGATAGCATAACAAGATCTGTAGCACAGAACATGTATTGGGAGGGAAAGTGCATACCAGGTTTACACATCATAATGCCAGCAGCAGATGGATAACCAGCTACCCACGTATGCAGCACTACTAATGCAATGGGGAATTACCAGACTACATCAGTTAGTGTATCCAGGTTTTACTGTTGTCCTCATGATGGGCTGATTGTGCAGCAGATGGGGCATGGACTGATCAAGACTGTAGTATGGGGCTCTGGTGTGTGACATGTGTAGTGAATGTAGCAGCCCTGACCATTTAGGGGCCATGTACACCATGACTGGACATACACAGGGTTTTACTGGATGACAGTACTGAGGCCATGTGTTACCTACTCCACCAAAGTCAGGGAGGTGATGGAGTAACAGGTCATGTGCTGTGATCACACGTGTAGGCATGGAGAGGTCTGATATGTTAATGGGTAGTATGAATGAATGTATGTTAGCAAGTGCCATGCAGGATGGGGAACATATGTAACTGAATGTGGAACTGTCTGTATACTCAGGTTAAGTGGGGTAGTAAGGTGGACTGTCAGTGTTTGTGGGTGTACATGTGTGTGTCTGTGTGTCTGTGTATGTCTATGTGTGCCTGTGTGTGTGTGACTGTGTGTGTGTGTGTGTGTGTGTGTGTGTGTGTGTGTGTGTGTGTGTGTGTGTGTGTGTGTGTGTGTGTGTGTGTGTGTGTGTGTGTGTGAGTGTGCATACTGTTATGCAATGCTGTACAGGTCTTAACATGTGTGTTTGTTTCCCCCACAGGTGGCGAGGTAGGTCAGGTTCCCTCCTGCATGCAAACTGAGGTAGGTGTCCATACAGACACCAATGATGATGATGATGGTACTGGTGAGGCACAGGTGGGGTTGTCAGAGGCCAACACTGTGCCTACATGTGTCATCACCCTCCTAGCCACCCCAAGCCCGCACACAGTTGCAGTGCCCCTACAAACCCCATCACACATGGCCATAGCAAAGGGACATGTGGCGGTTGGTGCCAGTGACCAGGAAGGAGTGGTGTCCATGCTAACTGTGTCAGGTCACAGATGTCATAGCCAGATGTCTGGCAGGCCACCACATTGGCAGATATACCGTGGTGCTCATGAGAGGACTGCTGGTCATCATGCCCCTGGCAGAGGTGCCACAACTGGTACAACGAGAAGCATGCTTCAGGCTGTAATGGAGGCACAGGCACGTATAGACATGCACACCAGACAGGGACTGAGGCTGCAGTGGGCTGCTTTCTCATCTGTAAGTGGCAACCTCCATGACATTGCTGTTGCTCTGATGGTGGGGTGAGATGGTTGGCCTCCTCGACCGTGGAATGTCTGTGCCTGAACATGTGCTGGGAGTGGTGCGACATCCATGTGGATGTAGGCCAGTAACACCAGCAGCTGGTGGTCAATGTGGACGTGCCATGCCACCAAGACACTCCCGTAGTGGCAGTACCAACTCCACCACACCACTGGGGGTGATGTCCACACCACACTGCAGCAGGCCTCATGCACATGGCCCTGGTCAGTCCCCGGCAGGACATTGTTCCAGCAGACACCTGTCATCATCAGGGGAGAGTAGCACCCTGAGGTCTGTACCTGCACATGCCTGTGGAACCCCTGGCAGGCACAGTCAGTGTGTCCATGGCAGGAGGCACTGAACTGCACACCCTGCGAGGTATGGTCTGCAGCTGTCCAAAAACACCTGTATAGGGTGACCACATGGCAGGACTGTATGCATGCATACCCACACACTATGCAACCACACCTAGGGCGACCCCATACCTACACACACCACATCACCATGCCCCAATCATTGAACAAAACCCCTTACCCACACTCACGGTGACACATGTATGGACCACCCTTGGCCTCTGGCAAACCAACAACACACCCTGTGCATATGATGATACCTGTGCCACTTCCCTGTCATCCATAACATCGATGCAGGGACAGGCTAACATGGTTCTGATGCACACGGTGACTGTTATAGAGTTCTGTAATACACTGCAGTGTGAGATGTTATCAGGGGTAATGTGTAATGCATACATGTCAGGTAGTGTAGCCATGCAGCTATGATGTATTTCAGCTGTCAGTAACAGTGATTATCTCCATAATGTTATCCATTTGTGTTGCAGGTGTACATGTGTCAGCAGGAGGATGGTTTGCAGTCATATTTCACAGGAGTATGGCACTGTGGTGACACCATGGTGACCTCCCACGGGTGGTAACCTCAGTCCCACTGTTACCACTAGGGGGCTTGTGGGCTTCCGATATCCCAACACCCCTCCCCATCAAGGTGTTCACCTCCCACATGTGTCATATATGCCCCTGTATGCGTCTTGTGTGTCATGCCTGGTAACCTTCCCATCCTCCCTCCCAAAATATACCCACAGCCCATCTCCAACATCCCACTCCCACCTGAAAAGATAATGGAAGGGCAATATGTTCCCACGAAACAATCTTGCCCCATACATGGCTGTCCATTCTGCACACATGTCCACTCGACACATGTAATCCGGTCTAATTGGCATCACAATGCATTTATGTTGTCCTCACCCTTCTCCCAGGGTTTTGAGGGTCCACATCTAGCTCCAACTGCAGTGTTTATGCACAGCTGTTGCTGCAGCAGAAATGAGCAGCTATGGACCTTTCTCACACCCTTCCTGTACATGCCTAGCTATGTCCCCTACTGTCTTACCCTCTTTGTGCCCCTTTTTCACCACTTTTGTAGCAACCCTTATTTCCATTCCTTTAAATGAGGTTAGTGTGGGGGTAAGCGGGAGTGTTCTGGCCAGCAACAAAATAAACCACCTCTGCAAGGCTCGTACCCAGGACACTGCACACCATACACAAAGTGATTTCCCACTAAACCATGGCAGATGTACATAACCCTGATGTTTCCACAAACATATCATCCAGCTCAGTCATTCAACGGTACAGGGGATGTATTGCAACATATAGATGTATGTGTGTGAGTAAATATATTAATGTCTAAACAGGTACAACATATTGAAATATGTAGATATATGTGTATATATATATATATATATATATATATATATATATATATATATATATATATATATATTGGGATATGTACATATATAAATATATATGAACATATACACATGCAAATGCCTACATCTATGGATATTTATGCCTATATCTACATGTGTAAATATATACAGCAGGTCATATATACATGTACATATATAGGTGTATATGGACAGACATCTGGTGATAACAAAAGGGATATAACAAATTCATATATGTCCTCATGCAATGTTAATGGCATTGAGAGGCCCCACACAATATATGTCTGGTGCAAATAGGTATACTCCCCCCCCAGCCAAGCACATCCCCCCTGTAATACAGTAACAAGTGTTGCAGATCCCATAACCAGGACCGCACACAACATGGCCATCTCTAGGATACATATACACAGACAGATATATGCAGATACAGGCATATATATATATATATATATATATATATATATATATATATATATATATATATATATATATATATATATATATATATATATATATATATATATATATATATATATATATATGTAAGTACACATACACACACAGAGATATTTACAGTATGGTACATATATAGTACGTGCACACAACTTGAGCAGCCAGTATTCCTACAATCACCACCTTAACAACTGGAGACTATATGAGCCACCCATACGAATGACATTCATAGCCTGTAGCACATACCCACAGAGATATTAAAGGGTATAACACCACACACAGGTGCTCATCACAGATTGTGACAGCTATATGTGTGTACTATGGTTGTATATGCCATGTCATATAGCCATTTACACACTGACATTCATATGAACAGTGGAAATGCATCTGTGAAACAGTTATACTGAGACAGTAGTCTGGTAAGGTTGACACATGCTGCTGTCCAGGCTGAGGCCTTCTAGTAGTACAATAGTAATGACAGACTGGCCCACAGAATACCAGACATTTAACAGTGCATAATGCAGATGTATAGGTCAGCAGCCTCTATCTACACTCTGTACACAATCCCTAGGGGGTACAGACCCCAGTTGACACAATGGGATGTATCTGTTACATAACAGGGCATAACTGACACCATCAAAATCACACAAACTAACAGAACAGTCTGTATGGCAGGTGGCAGTAGGCCTGCATTTACCCATGGTGGACTGTATGGTAATACACATCCAGATACCTTAAGTTAGCTTACCCCAGATACTCACACATGTTGTTACAGCCTAGGTTAGTCATGGCGCACCCCCCTTACACTTACTACTACTGGGCTATATACCACGGGTACGTACACTGGCCCTCTGCACTGCATTAGGGCACACATGTATTGTGTAGGTGGAGCCCACACATATATGGCCCCAATCCCCCAGTATGTATGGGGGACATGACAGCAGTGGAGGGATGGCAGGAATGACAGCATGACATACACACAGCCCACTACATAACAAACCCTGACAGTATGTCTCCTGTGCTAAGCCAGGAATGTAGGTGGAAGACAGACTCTGGAACACAGGCACATATGTGTACAACTGTTGTCATACAGTAAGCAAGTTATGTAAATATGTACATATCTATATGGATATATGTATAATGATATGTACATATATGTTTGCCATATGTCCTGCACATGGGGTGGAGCCCTATCTCAGCCGCAATAGTCCCAAACTCTCAGTGCAAGGGGATGTCATGTATGTATTGCAGGTATATTTGTAGACTATTGCTACTGTAATAGGGAGTGTCTTCACAGACATGGTGTGCGTGGGAGGCCACATCTGCTGTGGACATGTGCGGACATGTGCACCATTGGCTACTGACAGACATCCTAAGTTCATCATAGTACAGTACCACTGCTAGCACAGTAATGCCCATGTGGACTACAGTTGCGATATGCCCAATATATGTGGACAGTCTGACACACGCTGGTCAGTACAGGGATACACACAGAACCCCTTCATGCAAGACATGTGGACCAGTCCTGTCATTGACATGTCGCTGTTATACCCTCATACATATACTGTTGTAACAGGGTTTATTGAGTCATATATCCTATGAGGGATGTGACGTTGGTAACTCTCCCAGCTGTCACAATCTACTGCCTGCTATCCTCACACTACCTTCTGCATTCCACAGATAGGTGCACCATAGCTGACACATGAAACCAAAGGCACAACATTGCTCAGTTTGCAGATTACCCTATGGATGGGGACCTCTCATATACATGGGACCGACATGGCAGGTATTGCGACATGTACAACAGGCATATCCAGGCAAACACTGTTAAATCAACAGTACTCCATATGCAGTATAGCAGCACTTACAGTCTGTAGTTAGGCTAGGCACATCCTCCTCCTGTTTGTTGCTCTCTTTCCACAGTGTATGTTGTTAGAGGTAAATCCCCAATCCACCTGAGATGCTGTTTGCCAAACAACAGATCGAGTTCCTGCTCACAGTGACTGTAAAGGGCCAACACAACCATGTTGTTCCTAGGTATTGGGGTGTGTCCATGCAATTGGCTATGGGCCTGTTACCACAGCCGTTCCACATGCAATCAGCTAGGGGAGGCCTGCAATTCGTGCAGAGGCCATCAGCTGATTATGAGCATCACTTACATTACACATGCTGCTGCCTAAGCATAGCAGGTGTGGGTCTCCAAATCCACCAGAGAGGGAGTGGGGGAGGTAAACAGAGGCAAATACATGTCAGGGAGGGGTGGTGGAGTAAAACAGAAGCATGTTTGTGTCACACACCTACCAGCACAGGGTATCAAACCCCCAACAACTATATAGTGCTATCAAAGTTCAATGCAGTTACTGGTTGCGCTACATGGGTTACCTGCTGTTGAGCACTCAGAGCATATTTGTGA
Organism: Protopterus annectens; assembly: GCF_019279795.1. Classification (NCBI taxonomy): domain Eukaryota; kingdom Metazoa; phylum Chordata; order Ceratodontiformes; family Protopteridae; genus Protopterus; species Protopterus annectens. The sequence continues at coordinate 939,130,626 of NC_056735.1, forward strand.
TGATGAGTGACATCTGCAACAGGAATATGGTAGTTATATGGTAGGTGACGTACACATGACTGTCTGCATGAACAGCTGCCAGCATCAACACAGGCACACTCACACAGGGACGCACACACATTGACACACATGGCAGGGCCAGGAGTGCAACTCATTACTAATGTGATTGTCACAGCACATCGATGTGCAAGTATCACATGCACCGCACGGGTCATATGGAGGTTGTATGGGCATAGAGTATGATGAGGTGTCAGACATCAAACAGCATGCTTCAGTATGCCCTGGGGAGATGCAGTGAGTGTGGATGTGGTCAGATGCACCATACAACACACACACAGACACACAGGGTGCCAGTCCTGACATGCATGGGTGCATGTCTGCATGGGTGTGTGGTGGACAACTGTGCCAGCAGGCTGTACAAGGGTAGGGGATGGGTATACCTTGGCATCAGGCCACATGACGATGGTCTGCATTGTGCCTCAGGCCTGTGGTTTCTGCATCTGCCCACACAGGTGGGTATTGCATCCCCCATCCAGTCACCTTTGTGACTATTGTGTGTGGCCAATGCTGTGTATCACTTGCCATGTATATGTTCCTTACTCCATGACATGGATGGTGTCTGGGATGTGCACACCTCCCACATGGATGTACAGTGACATGTGGAACTGTACCTGGGATGTCTGGCCCATGTTATGAACACAGATTATCACTGGATGTGCCATTCTTGCCCACCTGTGGTAGGAACTGGTAATGGGCAGCAGGTTTACCCTGCACCTACATTGGTAGCATGCTAACAGCATTCCCTGAAGTCAGTGCCATCTGTTCATACAGGGTATGTTATCAGGCATGGTATGTCTGTTGGGAGTTGCATGTGAAAGCACCATGGGTGCTGCAGGTGTCCATTTGGGAACATGGTGAAGATGCACTGTCTGCATGTACGTGCATATTGGACAGGTGGCCAGGGTGACATGCCCTCTGTAGCCCACTGCTATCACTGCAGAGTTACTATTAGTGGCCAATATGCAGTATACTACCCACATATTGGCTGTTACCTAAGCATGTGTGTGTGCTCTGGGTAATAGTGGGGTTGCTAACTGTGATTGGCTGGCCTTGATTTCACATGTCTGGGTATGGCCTCTCAGCTAATTTACATCTGGTATCCCTGTATGGTTGACATGGTGATATATAGTAGGGCCACCATAAAATAACTGAGCAAAACCCCCTCCACCTTGGCCACAGGTGTCACACGCTCACAGCCACCTCTACACATAATATGTGTTACACGCACACATACACACCTGTCATATCTGGAAATAGACCCTTACCTCACTAGTTTATCACACCACAGCAGAACGTAGTTACAGGATGCGCTATGGAGATTACTGGGTGTGATGTTACCAGGGGTGTATTTCTAGGTGAGTGACATCAGCAGGCTTGCCAAAAGTGAGTATATGAATTGTAGAGTGTGAGTAGCCTAAAAAACATTGCCCTCTATGCAGTCAGACACACATACACAGTTGCCAGGTCTGGGATTAGAGCACCTACCCAACTACTTTATCACACTACAGCAGTGCACAGTTACAGCGCTCGCTACAGTGATTACTGGGCTCTGATATTCCCAGAGGCATATTTCTAGGTGAGTGACATCAGCAGCCCTGCCAAAGTTTAGTATGTGAACTGTACAGAGTGTGAGTAGCCTAATAAGCATTGCTCTCAATTTAGTCAGACACACACACATAGATTCACACACAAACAGTTGCCAGGGTGGGGGTTGGAACTCCTATCTAACTACTTTAATACACTACAGCAGTACACAGTTACAGGATGTGCAATGGAGATTAATGGGGTCTGACTTCCCCAGAGGTGTATTTCTGGGTGAGTGACATCAGCAGCCCTGCCAAAGTTGAGTATATAAACTGTATGGAGTGTGAGTAGCCTAAAAAGCATTGCTCTTTATTCAGTCAGGTCTGGAGTTGGCACACCTATCTAACTACTTTATCACACTACAGCAGTACGCAGTTACAGGATGCACTATGGAGATTACTGGGCTCTGACTTTCCCAGAGGTGTATTTCTAGGTGAGTGACATCAGCAGCCCTGCCAAAGTTGAGTATATGAACTGTACAGAGTGTGAGCAGCCTAAAAAGCATTGCTGTCTATTCAGTCAGACACACACAGATTCACACACAAACATTTGCCAGGTCTGGGGTTGGAACACCTATCTAACTACTTTATCACACTACAGCAGTGTGCAGTTACAGGATGCACTATGGAGATTACTGGGTTCTGATTTTCCAGAGGTGTATTTCTAGGTGAGTGACATCAGCGGCCTTACCAAAGTTGAGTATATGAACTGTACGGAGTGTGAGTAGCCTAAAAATCATTGCTCTCTACTCAGTCAGAGACACACACACACATACACACACACACACACACACACACACACACACACACACACACACACACACAGATTTATACACAATTGCTTGGTCTGGGGTTAGAACACCTACCTAGCTACTTTATTACACCACAGCTGTGTGCAGTTACAGGACACGCTACGGAGATTACTGAGATATGACTTTCCCAGAGGTGTATTCCTAGGTGAGTAACATCAGCGGCCTTGAACAAGTTCAGTATATGAATTGTATGGGGCTTGAGTATCCTAAAAAGCATTGCTCTCTACACAGTTAGAGACAGACAAACACACACACAAACACATTCACACAGTTGCCAAGTGTGGGGTTTGGACTACTACCTAACTGGTTTATCACTACAGCAGTATGCGGTTATGGGATGTGCCATGGTGATTCCTGAGCTACAGCTCTCACAAAGGTGTATTTCAAGTTGGATGACCTCAGCAGGCTTGTCATACTACTACTATGGAGTGGGCAATGTGTGCATGGGCCATAACTCATTCATGTAGGGGTTGACATACCACAAGCGGGCACACACAGGGTCATATGTCACAGGTACGTGCATACAGCTACTAGATGTCTACTTCCTTGTACGGTCATGTTTCACAGCTGGCATGAGCACCACATAGTCTGTCATGCTGACAGATGCTGATGGCTAGTATCTTCAGTGAGTGCATATGTACCTCATGTGGTTGTGGGCCTTTGGCTGTGTGCTGGGTGGGACAGTCCCGGATGGGTCCTTGTTACAGTGACCCTCTTCCACATATCTATGTCCGTCTACATTTGGCATATTATAGTGTGGTGTCCTTACATATATGTCTGTATTCTTATCCACTGTTTGTGCAAGGCAGGAGTGGTGCATACTGACATGTCTGCACTAAGAACTGCAACTGCCAGATATGTCTGGTCCACTGGTGTTTGCAGACATGGCATTCATGTGTTTAAGTGTGTGGGCTTGCCCAGTATGACCTTTCAGTATGTTGTTGACTGACTTTGCCTTCATTCCTCTAAGTGTGTGAGCATGCCCAGTATGGCCATCTGTATTGCATGTGTGGAGCATGTCCAGGTTGTTTGTACTGTGGTGCTGACCTCTGTGTTGTACACTAACAGGTAGCATGCTGTGTCTGCAGGGTATCCATCGGTCATTTGGCTTGTACTGCTGCTACATTTCTGCATAGCGGGGGGGCACCTGACTGTTTCTACATTTCTACACAGGAGTGGGGGGGGGCACATTTGACTGTTACTATTAGTGTACATAGGATGGGGGAGTACACCTGGCACTTCTACACATTTGCTAGGACTGTACTGGTATGTCGGGTACTCCATTTCAGTCTGTAGTCTTGCCTATCATGCTGGCTAGAGGCATACCAGTGTACTACAGATCCTGGCTTTCACTGCTTACATATTGGTTTCAGACTTTCTAGCCATCACATCTTCCATCCAACTGCCTGGCCTGCTGTAGTCTGTCTGTTTAGGCCTTGGGGGGGTTACACATAGGGCTCATTCAGAGGCCATAGTGCAGCATTTGTTTGTGTTTGTCTACACCTATCCTGCTGACTGTAACAGTTGTTGGGTATGTGCCCCCCCAACTGGCATGTGTGAGTCACTTACCTTGTGGGTGTCCCAGTATTGAGAGCGGTGTTGCAGGGCTGCCTATGTCTGATGCACAGAGTACACTCCCTATACATGGTTGAGCACAGATAGTGTCATGTTTGGCATCCCTATTACTGTATGTGGGGGTCAGAGAGAGGTGACATTCCTTGGGTCCCTACTGTGTCAGTGCATGTGCTATACGTTGCCTCTTTGCCAGGGCCAAGGCATACTGGGCACAGCTCCTTCTGCCTACTGGGGCAGACTCTGGGTGTTCCTCTTCTGAGTCACTCTGTGCCTGTGCAGGCCTTGGCAATGGTGAGGGGCTGTGTGGCCCTACCCCATGCTGTTCCTGCTGCAGCTGTTTCCACAGGATCATATTGTGGAGCATGGCACATACAAGGACAATTTGGGTACATGTAGTTTGTGAGTACTGCAAGGCTCCATCAGATGTGTCCAGATACCGGAACCGTGACTTCAGCATCCCAAACACATGCTCTATTGTGATTCGTGTTTGTGCGTGTGCCTCATTATGGAGTTCTTGTTCGGGTGTGTGTGCATTTCTGATGGATATCATCAGCCATGGCTCCAATGCATATCTAGCATCCCCCACTAGGTGACCGTGTGGGATTTCCCCAATGGCAAATCTGTGGTACAGCTGCGCCAGATGACAGATGTGGGAATCGTGGTAACTTCCAGGGCAGCCAGCACACACATTCATTATTATGCCTTGGGCATCACACACAACCTGGCAGTTGATGGAGGGGAAGCCCTTGCAGTTGATGTAGACCCTACCCCACTCACTGGGTGGTGATTTGATGCATATGTGCATGTAGTCTATTGCATCCACTATCTCAGGGTATTCTGCTATTTGATGGAAAAGACACATATTGCTGGCCAACACCTCATGGGTGATGGGGAGGTATACGTGCTCACCGACATGTGCTCACATGGCATCAAGGAACTGGTGGAGTACCCAGGATGCTGATGCCTGTGACATCCCCATCATATCCCCAGTTGGCCTTTGGAAGGTACCTGTAGCTAGTATACGTAGGCCTACACATACCTTGGTATCCACTGGGATGGGTTCCCCTCTGTTAGTTCTGTGTGTGAGGCATGGCTGGCACAGCTCAACAATCTGCTGTAGGAGGTCCCTGTCCACCCTATAGCGCTTCACTATCTCCAGCTTATGCAGCCCTTGGTAGGTTACCCTGGGTCTGTACACTCTTCTCCGTCTCCTCACTGTGAGTTGCTCAGCAGCATTCACATCATCACCACCCTCAGCCTCTTGCACATGCTGGTTTATGAGAGTAAAACCAGCTCCTACCATTATTTCTCTAGCTTTCATTTTCTAAAATTTCCCCGTTTGTATTCCCTGGTGGTGCAGAGTTATTGGGAATAACAAGGGGGAAAGGTGTTTGCATAGTTTATAGTGGTGTACTGGGTTGGGCTGCTGCCTGTGTCTGATACATTTCACCTGTCAGCTCAGCTAGTTCTCCTTGATTAACTTCCTACTGTTGTTTTCCCTTCCCATTGCCAGCCTGTTTAGGCCCGTGTGCGCGCCTCACAAATGGAGTGCTCATATGTGCACAGAGCTGCTTTTTCCTGGTTTAACTTCCTTTTTCTTCCTGTACAACCTGGTGTGCACACACCCGCTTACACTTTGTAAAGAGTGCTTGGCAGGTTTAGACATGCACTTAGCTTAGCTGTGCTATGCTAGGAGTAATTCCGAGCCACAGGTCTCCAATCCGCTTACAGTATGCCTGACACCCTCCCCATGATGTCACCTATATCCTAGTCTTGCACCCAACTATTTATACTCTTACACTCTTGGGACCTGCCTCACACCCTGGGAAAATCTGGGATTCACTACCCTTCCCTCATTTGCATAGGATTGCCTGCTAATGCATAGTTACATGTCCCACAATGAGCCTCCCTCCTTAGCAACCATTACTCATTGGCCATGCTGTCTTCTGACTGCCATTGACTTGCATGGCAGAATACCGATTTTTGTTAGAATGCTTATTTTAGGTTTCTTTTATTAATTTCCACCCGATCCCATTTGCACGTCGCTGCCCTATGCTTAACCAGGCGAGCTAGATAAAAAGAAAATTAAACGTTGTTTATTTTTTTTTTTACACTTTGCAATGCCAATGGCTTTCTACTTGGACATTGGCATGCTTCCTCAATGATATACAGCCTTTATTTGGACGTGTCATAGCTCCGTTTTGTAGATTGCAGAACTGTACTTGATTACTAAACGAGTACATTTCTGCACACTGCACTCGTCCTACACGGATGCCTGCCAGCTTCCTGGATCACATATTACCCTCATTTGCATGATTTTCACCGGCAAATGAGGGTCATTTGCATACAGGAGCTCGGTCCCTGCAGGATTAGCCTAAGAGCTCACTTCCCGGGAGCTCGTTCCTGGATCGCACATCGGCCATATTGCCAGAAATAGCTCTTAAACTAATCCTGCATGCTATAAAGGGCTTTGTAAATCTGGGGGGCTGTTTGATTCATTGATGTGCAATTTTATCACAAAATATCACATTTCAGTAATAAGTGCCCTACTGTGGGTATCAGAAATGTTGGCAACTCTGCAAGTGATACTACTTCAGTTCACTCTCTGATACTCATGGGCTCCACCACCTTCCCCTTTTTAAAAAAAAATAAAAAATCTATCCCCCAGTATGAGCAGATGGCATGTTCCTTCTCTCCACTTTGGTATTTAAATCCAGCACCTTCTATGATCATTCAAGTGAGGGGGATTGTCACACAGAAATCCAAGTTTTACTTCTATGACAACTAAACTTCTCAAAAATTTCCCAATGATTTGTAACATATTTCCAGTCTGGCAGTAAGTGCTGAGGACTAAAGCACTAAACTGTTAATAAGCTGTTTCCTTTATAGTCATGTATCCCTTTTCTTGGCAACACTACAGCATTGTCTGGTTAAATGACATACTCAGAGGCACATCAGACAAATGCAAACTGACAGAAGCAAAACAAGGGCAGCAAAATGAAATATGCCAGCTACTCAAAGCCTTAATCATATTTTATAAACTGCCTGACAATGACTTCTTTAGAGCAGAATTAAATTCATTCTGTTGAACATATTCATTTGATTGGGTATCAGTGACAGTAAATGTATCTGTGTTTCATAAAGTAATTTGCCTAATTTGCTGTTTTTTAGCTCAGATATGGCTGAAATGTATCTTTTATTTCAGCTCATTTATCTGGTTGTTAAAGAAGCACCACAGATGTAGGATATACTTCACCTCCTTAAGCTATTCATAATTGCACTAAGGCTGCATTCTTATAGAAGGAGAGAAGGAATAGTTTCTAGGTGTCAGACCATTATTTGGTTTCTAGATTTTATGTTGCTCGAGAATCTTTAAAACCTACATTTGTTTCTCAGGATAGATAGTGAGGATTGCATTTTGTGCTATTCTATTACACAAAGACACTGAGCTCACACTTTTAGGAGGAGATCTCCGTGTACTACTTTGGACTTTACTCCTGCTTGTTGAATGCAAAGCAGATGAGGTGTGTTGTGCTAGAGAATACATCTCCGATACTGAATTTCATGATCTTTGCTTTTCATATCATTGATGGGGCACTTTATTAGTGTGTGGGGGCAGTGATTGCTACGTGCATGATCTTTTCACGTCTTACCATGTTGGTGCAACCATGGATTTGGTAGATATAAGTTGGTGGGTGGAGGGTTTGCCTTGCATAAATAGTATAGGTGCTTTACCTCTGCAAAAGCAGTTATTTCATGTTTTTGTCATGGAGTTGAGTTCCCAATTTGCTGAACTTGTTGAATTCAGACCCCAGTGAGCTGGCCATCTGGGTCTTATAGGTGAAGCATTACTTTGTGCTTATATTTGCACCTTGCTGATTGTACAGTCTGGATTATTTCATAAGGTACCTTACATTGTTTTATGATGCCTATATTTTATGAATGGTTTGCAAGTAATTTCAGATCAGACCTAAACAAATGACAGTAGTGATAATTCGTAACTGTTGTGTTCAAATTACTGCACCTATGGAATTTCAGATTCACTGCAGTCAGTAACAAGTAAAATAATGATCAGAGATTTTTCAAATTAGTAATTTGTGAGGTGTAATGATTTCATGAGTAGCTGTGTTAGCAAGGCAAAAAACGTCTGGAGAGAAGTGTAATTAGGATACTATTTGCACATAAATTCAGATTAATAAATTGTCCCTTAAAATGCAATAGAATCTACACATTTATATATTTTGCAGTTCTTTTTGAATCTGGCCCAGAGTTTTGGCATTCAAGTGCCTATCCGGGCATTAATATTCAAATAAATATAAAATATAATTTATTGGTACATGTTGTATGTTTGAATACTGAGTAATCCAGTTTCAAAAATGTAATTGTGAAACTTCAGAATATAATTTATTTGATTTGTTTCAGTTTTCAAAAGCAGAACTTCAAAACTCTGTATCTTAAAATATAAAATCTGATTTGCTTGGCCTAATGTGAAATAAGCAGGGCTTCACTTTTCTCTTTATGTAGTTGTAAGAGAGCAGAAAGATGGCATACACTACCCGTGATTTACAGTAGATTAAGCCAAAAATGTATGCCATTTATAATACTTAAGGAACATGTAGCATCACCTCTTCCCTACATCTGAAGAAATTAACTACCAGAGAGAACTGATGGTATTTGCTACTGCATAATAAACCGATGCACATTCCAGCCACTACACTGAATCTATATCAGTAACATAAAATACTGCAGGGAAATCAATGACAGTATAGTTATGAAGCTGTAAACCAAATAACTGCTAATGAACTTAAAACAGTGGAATATTTACAAAAAAAAAGAAAATTTCTGTGAAAAATAAAGATAACTATTATTTCTTTTTTGTAATATGGCTGCCATTCCACTTATTTGGGACTGTACCCTGCACTCATTAAGCTATTTGTATGCCACGCCCATTTTCAGTAAGCAAACTTTGTGTTTTGAATAACTGTACCATGGTTTATTGTTTCAAGTTGCCATAAAATAATTAATGCTTACCTAAGACAGACATAAATAAACAATTTTCCATATGAGCAATTGTTGCAAAAACTGCCTTTAAAATCAAATGCGTGTATTTCACCTAAACAAACAGTGTGGACTTTAACTGAAGTATACAGTTACTGACTGGAAAGAAAGCACTGGTTGCCTAAAGAAGAATAAACTGTTAAAATGCATCTATGAAATCTATATGGGAAAGGAAAACATACTCCCCCGGATTCTCTATAGCTTGCATGGCTTGCAAGATCGGTGCCGGAGCTCAAGCAGGCAATATGTCCACCGTGCAATCCAAGAACAGCCTGCAGGGGCGTGCACGAGCACTCCTGCACTAATCCTGCATGGACTAAGCCCCTATATGCAAATCACCTGTCGACCTGCCCACAGTGAGGAGATAGAGAAGAGTGTACAGACCCAGGGTAACCTATCAGGGGCTACATGAGCTGGAGATAGTGGAGCACTATAGGGTGGACAGGGACCTCCTACAGCAAATTGTTGAGCTGTGCCGACCACGCCTGATACACAGAACTAACAAAGGGGAACCCATCCCAGTGGATACCAAGGTATGTGTAGGCCTATGAATACTAGCTATAGGTACCTTCCAAAGGCCAACTGGGGATATGATGGGGATTTCACAGGCAACAGCTTCCAGGGTACTCCACCAGTTCCTGGATGCTATGTCAGCATCTGTCAGTGAGCACGTATACTTCCCCAACACCTGTGAGGCGTTGTCCAGCAATATGCAATTGTTCCACCAAATAGTAGAATACCCTGAGGTAGTGGGTGCTATAGACTGCACGCATATACACATCAAAGCACTACCCAGTGAGCGGGGTAGGGTCTACATCAACCACAAGGGTTTCCCCTCCATCAACTGTCAGGTCATGTGCAATGCCCAGTGCATAATAATGAATGTGTGTGCTGGCTGCCCTGGAAGCTATCTGATGCAGCTGTACCAGAAATTTGCCAATGGGGACATCTCTGATGGTCACCTAGTGGGGGATGCTGGATACACACTGGAGCTGTGGCTGATGACACCCATCAGAAATGCACACACAACCAAACAAGAACTCCATAATGAGGCACACACACAGACCAGAATTATAGTACAGCATGTGTTTGGGATGCTCAAGTCACAGTTCCAGTGCCTGGACACATCTGGTGGAGCCTTGTAGTACTCACCAGCACCATGTACCCAAATTGTCCTGGTGTGCGCCATGCTACACAATATGATCCTGCAGAAACAGCTGCAGCAGGAACAGTACGGTGCAGGGCCACACAGCCCCCCACCATTGCCAAGGCCTGAACAGGCACAGAGTGACTCGGAGTAGGAACAATCTGAGCCTTCCCCAGTAGGCAGAAGGAGGTGTGCCCAGTATGCCCTGGCCTTGGCAAAGAGGCAACGCATAGCACATACACTCACGCAGGAGGGACCCAGGGAATAACACCTCTCTCTGACTCTTACATACAGTAAAAGGGATGTCAAACATTACACTTCCTGTTCTTAACCATGTGTAGGAAGTGTACTATGTGCATTCAACATAGGCAGCCCTACAGCACCACCCTAAATACTGGGACACCCACAAGGTAAGTGACTCACACATGCCAGTCAGGGGGATTCACATACCCAACAACAGTCACAGCCAGCAGGACAGGTATAGACAAGCACAAACAAAGGCTGTGCTATGGCCTCTGAATGAGGCCTATGGCTAACCACCCCCCAAGGCTTACACAGACAGACTACAGCAGGTCAGGCAGTGAGATGTCAGTTCTGCAGGGTAGGAAGTCAGAAACTAATATATAGGTCAATAAAAGCTAAGATCTCTAGTACACTGATATGCCTCTAGTTAGCATGATAGGTAAGACTACAGAATGAAATGGAGTACCCAACATACCAGTACAGTCCTAGCAAATGTGCGCAAGTGTCAGGTGTGCCCCCTCCATCCTATGTAGAAATGAAGTAGCAGTCAGGTGTGCCCCCCAGTCCTGTGTAGAAATGTAGAAATAGTCAGGTGTGCCCCCCATCCTGCATAGAAATGTAATAACAGTCAGTTGTGCCCCCTCCCAATCCTGTGTAGAAATATAGAAATAGTCAGGTGTGCCCCCCATCCTACATAGTAATGTAATAACAGTCAGGTGTGCCCCCCAATCCTGTGTAGAAATGTAGAAATAGTCAGGTGTGCCCCCTCATCCTATGTAGAAATGTAGTAACAGTCGATGCAAAATGATCAATGGATACCCTGCAGAGACAGCATGCTAACTGTAGGTGTACAACACACAAGGTCAGCACTGCAGTACAAACTACATGGACTCGAGCCACACATTCAATATAGACGGGCATACTGGGCATGCCCACACACTTAAACACATGAAGGCCATTTCTGCAAACACCAGTGGACCAGACATATCTGGCAGCCACAGATGTTAGTGCAGACACTCCTCAGTATGCACCATTCATGCTTTGCACACACAGTGGATAGGAATACAGGCATATATGTAAGGGCAACACACTATAATAAGCCAAAGGTAGACATACATAGATGTGTGGAAGAGGGTGACTGTGACAAGGAGCAATCCAGGCCTACCCAGCACACAGCCAAAGGGCCATAACCACACAAGGGTCAGATGTCACTCACTGCAGATACTAGCCACTGGTATCTGTCAGCATTACAGACTATGTGGTGCACGTGCTAGCTGTGCAATATGACTGTACAAGGAAGTAGTCATCTAGAAGCTGTATACATGTACCTGTGAAATATGACCCAGTCTGTACCCACATGTGGCATGTCAACCCCTAGATGAATGGGTTATGGCCCATGCACAGACACTGCCCTCCCCATAGCCCTACTATGACAAGCATGCTTAGGTCATCCACTGTGAAATACACCTTTGGGAGAATTGTAGCCCAGTAATCTCCATGGCGCATCCCATAACTGTATACTGCTGTAGTGTGATAAACTAGTTAGGTAGGAATTCCAATACCAGACATGGCAACTGTGTGTGTGCTTGTGTGTGTGTTTGTCTGTCTGTCTGTTTAGAAAGCAATGCTTTTTAGGGTGGTCACACTCAGTACAATTGAAATGTTCTACTTTGGTAAGGCTGCTGATGACATCCACCTAGAAATACACCTCTGGGAAGATTGTAGCCCAGTAATCCCCCTAGCATGTGAAATAGCTGCGTACTGCTGTAGTGTGATAATCTGGTTAGGTAGAAGTTCTAATCCCAGACTTGGCATGTGTGTGTGTCTGTCTGTGTAGAGCACAATGCTTTTTAGGGTGGTCACACTCCCTACAATTGAAATGCTCTACTTTGGTAAAGCTGCTGATGTCATCCATCTAGAAATACACCTCTGGGAAGGTTGTACCCTAGTAATCTCCATAGCATGTACCATAACTGCATACTGCTGTAGTGTGATAAGCTAGTTAGGTAGGAGTTTTAATCCCAGACTTGGCAAGTGTGTGTGTGTGTGTGTGTGTGTGTGTGTGTGTGTGTGTGTGTGTGTGTGTGTGTGTGTGTGTGTGTGTGTGTAGAGAGCAATGCTTTTTAGGGTGGTCACACTCCCTGCAATTGAAATGCTCTACTTTGGTGAGGCTTCTGATGTCATCCACCTATAAATAAATACACCTCTGGGAATGCTGTAGTCCTGTGATCTCCATAGTGTATGCCATAACTGTGTACTGCTTTAGTGTGATAAAATAGTTAAGTAGGAGTTCTAATCCCCGACTTGGCAAGTGTGTGTGTGGCTGTATGAATTTGTCTGTGTAGAGAGCAATGGTTTTTTGGGCAGTCACACTCGATACAATTCGAATGCCCTATGTTGGCAATCCTGCTGATGTCATCCAATGTGAAATACACTTTGAGGAAGGCGCTCTCTAGTAATCCCCATGGTGCATCCTATAACAGCTCTATGCTGTAGTGTGATATAGACATCTGTTAGGGGTTCTATGTCCACACAGGTCAGTTGTGGATATTTTGTGTGTGTGTCATTGTCTGTGTAGGGAGAAATGAATTTTAGACTAGACACACTCACTACAATTCGAATGCCCTACTTTGACAATCCTGCTAATGTCATCCAATGTGAAATGCACCTTTGGGGAAGGAGCTCTCCAGTAATCCCTGTGGTGCATCCTATAACAGCTCCATGCTGTAGTGTAGGGGTTCTATACCCACACATGTTGGTTGTGGATGTTTTGTGTGTGTGTGTCACTGTCTGTGTAGGGAGCAATGCATTTTAGCCTAGCCACACTCACTACAATTCGAATGCCCTACTTTGGCAATCCTGCTGATGTCATCCAATGTTGAATACACCTTTGGGGAAGGAGCTCTCCAGTAATCCCTGTGGTACATCCTGTAACAGCTCTATGCTGTAGTGTGATATTGACCGCTGTTAGAGGTTGAATACCCACACATGTCCAAGGTGGATGTTTTGTGTGTGTGTGTGTGTGTGTGTGTGTGTGTGTGTGTGTGTGTGTGTGTGTGTGTGTGTGTGTGTGTGTGTGTGTCACTGTCTGTGTAGGAGGCAATGCATTTTAGCCTAGCCACACTCACTACAATTTGAATGCCCTACACTGGCAATCCTGCTGATCTCATCCAATGTGGAATACACCTTTAGGGAAGGAGTTCTTTAGTATTCTCCATGGGGCATCCTATAACAGCTCCATGCTGTAGTGTGATATAGACCTCTCTTAGGGGTTCTATACCCACACATGTTGGTTATGGATATTTTGTGTGTGTGTCACTCTCTGTGTAGGGAGCAATACAGTTTAGCCTAGCCACACTCACTACAATTCGACTGTCCTACTTTGGCAATCCTGCTGATGTCATCCAATGTGATATACACCTTTGGGGAAAGAGTACTCCAGTAATCTCTGTGGCACGTACTATAACTGCACATTGCTGTAGTGTAATAAACTAGTTAGTTAGGGGTTCTAATCCCAGACATAACAGGTGTGTGTGTGTGTGTGTGTGTGTGTGTGTGTGTGTGTGTGTGTGTGTGTGTGTGTGTGTGTGTGTGTTTGTAACTCGTATCTTGTGTGGAGGTGGGTGTGAGTGTGTGACACCTGGGCCCAATGTGGTGTGGGTTTTGCAAATTTCTTATATGGTGGCCCTAGTATATATCGCAATGTCCACCATACAGGGATAATAGGATGTGAAATAGCCAAGAGGCTGGGGTGCAAATCCATACCCATATCCATACATGTGACAGCAAGGCCAGGCAATCACAGTTAGCAACCCCAGTATTGCCCAGAGTGCAGTCTCAACCCATGTCTCATACACACACATACATGCCTAGGCAGCAGCCAATATGTGGGTAGTGCACTGCATATTAGCCACTGATAGCAACTATGGAGTGATTGCAGTGGGCTACAAAGGGCATGGCACCCTGTCCATCTGTCCACGAGGCATGTACAGGCAGACAGTGCACCTTCCCCATGTTCCCCACTGGACACCTGCAACACATGTGGTGCCATCACATGTGACCCACAAAGGACATACCATGCCTGAAAACATGCCCTGTATGGACAGATGCTACTGACACCAGGGAATGCTGTTAGCATACTATCAATATAGGTGCAGGGTAAACCTGCTGTCCATTACCAGTTCCCACCTCAGGTGGCTAAGACTGGCACATCTGATGATAATCTGCGTACACAACATGGGCCAGACACCCCAGGTACAATTCCACATGTCACTGTACATACATGTGGGAGGTGTGCACATCCCAGACACCATCCATGTCATGGACTAAGGAACGCATACCTGGCAAGCAATGGACAGCATTGGCCATGCACAAGAGTCACCCAGGTGACTGGATGGTGGATACAATACCTACCTGTGTGGGCAAATGCAGAAACTACAGCCCTGAGCCACAATGCAGACCATTGTCATGTGGCCTGATGCCAAGTTATACCCATCGCCTAGCCTTGTATAGCTGTCTTGCTCAGTCGACCACCACACACCCATGCAGACATGCACCCATGCATGTCAGTACTGGCACCCTGTGTGTTTGTGTGTGTGTTGTATGAAGTGTATGATCAAATCCACACTCACTACAACTGCCATTGGTATACTGAAGCATGCTGTCTGATATCAGACACTTCCCCATACCCTTTGCCCATATAACCTTTGTATGCCCTGTGTGGTGCATGTGATACCTGCACCATAATGTGTTGTGGCAATCTCACTAGTGATGAGTTGTAATCCTGGACCTGCCAAGTGTATCAAGGTGTGTGCATCCCTGTGAGAGTGTGGTTGCATTGATGCTGGCACCTGTTCATGTGGACAGGCATGTGTACTTCACCTACCGTATAGCTACCATATCCCTGTTGCAGATGCCACTCACCATCACATATCTGTTCTGAGGGCTCCACAACAGATAACCTGTGTGGCGCATCCAATAACTGCACAGAACTGTGACAGCACTACATAGTCATCATGGGTTTGATACCCTTTGCTGGTAGGTGTATGACACAAACATGCTCAAGTTTTACTATCCCACCCCTCCCTGACATGTCTTTGCCTCTGTCTGCTTCTCACACTCTCTCCCTGGTGAATGTGGAGACCTACACCTGCTTTGGATAGGCAGCAGCATGTGTATTTAAGTGATGCTCATGATCAGCTGATGGCCTTTGCACAAATTGCAGCCCTCCCCAGCTGACTGCATGTGGAACAGCTGTGGTAACATTCCCATAGCCAATTTCATGGAAACACACTCCAATATCTAGGAACATCATGTTGGTGTTGGGCCTTTTCATTCACTGAGAGCAGGAACTCGATCTGTTGCTTGGCAAACAGCATCTCAGATGGATTGGGGATTTACCTCTGACAACATACACTGTGGAAACAGGCGAACACACAGGAGGGGGATGTGCCTGACCTGACCACAGACTGTAAGTGCTGCTATACTGCATTCGGAGTAATGTTGGTTTAATAGGGTGTGTGCGGATATGGTTGCCCTACATGTATTAATACCTGCCATGTCAGTTCTATGTTTATGAGGACTCCCCTTCTGTAGGGTCATCTGCAGACTGGCCAGTGTGTGGTGCCTTTGTATCTGTGAACTGCAGAAGGTAGTGTGAGGATTGCAGTCTGTAGATGGTGAAAACCGTGACAGTTACCGATTTCATATCCCTCATAGGATGTATGTTGCGACAAACCCTGTTACAACAGTAAATGTATGAGGTTATTACAGCAACATGTCAATATTGGCCCTGTGTATGTGCTTCCAGCCACAACTCTGTCAACCTTTGTAGATATGTCATGCATTAAGAGGTGCATATGTGCTGTACACCATAATTAGTCTCATCATATCTGATAACAAGCCAGTGAGATATCAGACTGCTACACATTATGTACAGTAGGGGTTATATTTGATGACATAACCTAGGCATTCTATGGTTGTTTGTACAGTACTGAGGTCTGTGTACTTATGTTGAATGTTGACACTGTGTGTATTGTTAATATGTACCGTGGCTTGTGTACAGACTGTGGTAGATGTCATCGTTCTAGGTCCCGTTCTATCTGATGTTACATGCTGCTCCACTGTATCTTATCATATTGGGTTACATGTTTATAGGGCCATACACACACATATCCCATACCACAGACAGACATCAGACTACACTGTGTAGTGCCCCAGTATATGTAGGGTTAGTGTGTGAGTGACACATATGAGGATGGTGTTGAACAGATAATCCATATACTGTAATATTATGCTAGCTTACCATATGTGGCTGTGGCTGTGTTCACATTGGTTGTGGTTATGCACTTTCACACAGGTGTATCTTACCCTGTGCTGTGACATGCCTGTAGAGCCTGCTATATATGCAGGTTCATGTGCATTCCCCCATAGAAGATGTAGGCCAGTGTTGAGCCAGTCTGCCTGTAGCCTGCACAGTGCTTTGTTACATGCCTAGCAGCTTAGTGTACTTACCCAGTGAGATGTCATGTCCAGATACTTGCCAGATGTACTGCTGCCGGGCCTCCCTTAACAGTCATGTATGTCAGACAGAGCGATGGGATGCTGTACAGATGTATGTCAATATCTAGTGGGTAGTATGTGGTCATTGCACCTCTTTACCAGCAGTTATTATGTGTCAGGACAGACAGGGATGTGTGAATGCATAACCTATGGGGTTATTTGTTATACCCCTCTACATGGCTGTTAGCATCCATATTGTCAGGCTTGGTCCACATGTTCTGCACTAAGGGGTTCTGTGTACACCTCTGGACTGTACAGAGTGCGTCAGAATGTCCACATCTATTGGCTAATATCTTTGCTGTAGTCCACAGGAGCATTACGTGCTTGCAGCAGTACTGTACTATGATGTCCTTAGGATGTCTGTCAGTAGCCAATGGCGCACATGTGAAAAGCAGATGTGACCTCCCACACACACCATGTCTGTGAAGACAATCCTTATTACAGTAGCAATAGTCTACTAATATACCTGCTATACATACCTGACATCCCCATGCACTACGAAGTTGGGACTATAGGGGCTGAGGTAGGGCTACCCCCCATGTTCAGGACATTTGGTGAATATATATGTACATATGATTATCCAGATATCTGTATAGATAATTACACATGTACATATTGACATATCTACATGGGTGTGTATATGTACATAGATATGCATATACACTCCCAGATATATACATATACAGAGCATTATATGTCTACACATATACAGATAGTGATACATATGCACATATATGTATACCACGCTGCCATTCCTGCAAGCAGTCCACTGCTGTTGTATCCCCCACACATACGGTGGGGCTGGGATCATATATGTGTGGGCTTCACCTAGACAATACATGTGTGCCCATATTTATTCCAGAGGCCAGTGTATGTAACAGTGGTATATGGCCCTGTATTATTGAGTCTAGGGGGGAATGCACCATACATAGCCTAGGCTATTACAAAATGTGGGGGTATCAGGGTGAGCTGCCTTAAGGTATCTGGATGTACAGTACCATACATTTCACCTATCTTGACATTACTTACATAAAGTGGGTTATTGCAGGCCTATTGTCTCTTGCCATACAGACTGTTCTGTTTGCCAGTGTGCCTGTGATGGTGTCCATTATGCCTTGTTATGTAACAGTTACATCCCATTTGGTCAGCTGAAGTCTTTACCACCTAGTGATTGTGTACAGAGTGTAGATAGAGGCTGCTGGACTATACACCTACATCACTTACTATTGATTGTGTGGCATCCTGTGGACCAGTCTGTCTTTATTATTGTACAATTTGAAGGGCTTGGCCTGGAAAGCAACAGTGGTAGACCTTTCCAGACTACTGTATTAGTATAACTGTTTCACAGTTGCATTACTCTGTTTATATGGATGTCAGTGTCTGAACAGCTATATGACATGGCATATAAATCTGTAATAGTACACAGATAAAGGAATTCCATTTCTGCAAACCTGTGTGTGGTGTTTTATCCTATGCCATCTCTGTGGGTATATGTTGCAGGCAACAAATGTCATTTGTATGGGTGGCTCATCCAGTGTCCAGTTGTTAGGGTGTTAACTGTAGGCATAGTGGCTGTTGGCTGTTCCATATTGTGTGTGCCTATTACATAAGTATCTTACTGTACATATTTCTGCATGTGTATGTGTAGTCACATGTATATCTATATATATGTATATATATATATATATATATATATATATATATATATATATATATATATATATATATATATATATATATATATATATATATATATATATATATATATCTGTATCTGCATATATGTGTTTGTGTATATGTATCCTGGGTATGTTGATAGCTTCCACATTTTACATTTCCTATGGGAGCCAGAATTTACTGCATGATATGTTTCCAATACCAGCCTGACATCATACAGGTGGGATGTAGTACCATTAACATCATAAGCCCATTTCATGTTAGGACCTGGTTATGGGATCTGCAACATGTGGTAGTGTATTGCAGGGCGGATGTGTTTGACTGTGTGGGGTGAGTATACCCATTCGTACAAGACGTACATTGTTTGGGGCCTCTCACCCCATTAACGGTGCATGTGGACATATATGATTTAATCTCCCATTGATATCTACACATGCATGTCCATATATACCTATATGGATATATATATCTGCTTACATATATATAATATATGTATATAAAACTATGTCCGTATATACCTACATAAATATATATCTGCTTACATATATGTAACTTTCTGTGTATATGTAGACATATAGGTGTAGACATGTATATGTGTTGATGTAGGCATTTTCATGAAAATATGTTCATATATATTTTATATATATATATATATATATATATATATATATATATACATACACACACACACACACACACACACACACACATATATATATATATATATATATATATATATATATATATATATATATATATATATATAGGTTCATAGATTCATAGGTAGGCACTAGCCTATCGGCCCAAGGGCCTATGTAAGCCTAGCCAGCAAGGTACCATAGCTAACGCCAACCAAGATAGTTATTTTCCTGTGCCACTGTCCAGCAGAGACACAGAAGTGATCCCCGGGGTGTATTTCCTATTTTCATCCACTCATCAAGATTTTTCTTGAAGAGTGATAATGAACAACTTTGCTTGAAATAGATGGGTAGCTTGTTCCAGAGTATGGGAAGTCCCTGGGACAGGAATCTATCCCTCCAGCAAGTCCTGTTTATTGTGGTGACAAGGTTTAGGTCCCTAGAGCATGTAGCTTGGAGGGATTGGGATTTCTTTAGGTGTAGCATGTCCAACAACTCTGGGATTGACATAGCTTTATATGTTAGGCAGAGATCACCTCAGAGTAGGCGATATGCTACAGAGTAAATCTGGAGTTTCTGGAGGCGGTCAGTGTAGGGCATTTGTTTGAGGCCAGTAATCTGCTTTGTGAGGTACTTCTGTGGCCTTTCCAGCTGCTGCAGATGTCTTGTGAGGTACATTCCAAAAGGGGCATTGTACTCTATAATGGGTCTAATGAGTGATGCGTAGAGGGGAACAATGACCTCTTTTTTCCTGGATGAGAACCCTTTTATGATGAGGTGTGCCACATAGAAGGACTTCCTGACTACTGTGGCGATGTGACAATCGAAGGAGAGATTACTATCCACCTGGGTCCCAAGGTCTCTTATCACGCATTCGGTGTCAAGTAGATTGCTGCCTATGTGGTAGTTCATGGGTACAGAGTTTTTACCAAAGGATGCCACTGCACTTTTTAGCATTGAGCTTGAGGCCATGGCTCTGACACCAGGCATCTGTCTCAGTGAGGCTCTTCTGTAGGATGTCCACATCATTTGGGGTCTTGACTATGGCTCTTAGTTTGCAGTCATCTGTGAACTTCAACAGCCAGAGGCCTTCTGTGTTAGCCTGTACTTCAGAGAAGTGGATATCAAACAGGAGAGGTCCCAGGATGGAACCCTGTGGCACTCCACTTGTCACTGCCTTGAGGTCAGATTTGGAGTCTGCAACCTTTAAAGTGTGGGTTCTGTCAGTGGGCCAGTTGGCAACCCATCTTGTGACATAGGGATTTATACCTATTTTAGTGAGTTTAGCTATAATTCCAGAATGGGGGATGGTGTCGAAAGCCTTGATGAGGTCAAGATAGGCTGTGTGAACCACGTTACCCTCATCCACTGCTTTGGTGACTGCCTCAAAGAAGTTGATCAGGTTCAGGAGGCATGATCTGCCTTTCACAAACCTGAACTGGGTGGGATCCAGAGTTTGGAGGTTTCCAATGTCTTTGTTTATGAGTTCCATGGTGATATGTTCCATGGCCTTGCAGACCAGGCTCGTCAGGCTAATAGGTCGATAGTTCCCAGGATCAGTGGTGGCTCCCCCTTTGTGGAGTGAGATAACTGTTGCTGTGTGCCATTCAGTGGGCACAAAGCCTGATGCAAGGCTACTAGTGAACATGGTGCTTAAGTTGGGAGCCAGTTCGTTCTGAAGTTCATGTAAAATGCAGCCTGGGATGTTGTCCGGTCCCATGGATGCTGTGTTTTTGGCTTTAGAGCGTGCAGCTTTTACCTGCATAGTTGTGATTACAGGGACTCTGCATTCTTCCTGTATAGATATGGGCCCTTTAGGGGGTGAGAGGTGGGTAAAGTTAGCATTGAACCAATCTGACAGGATGTTTGCAATATCAGTTGGTTCTGTAATTTTCGTGCCTTTGTGCTGTAACTCAGAGCAGATCTGGGTGTTGCCATCTCAATTCTTGACATAGCTATAGAATGCTTTGTGGTTGTCCTTGGATTTAGTGGCGATTTTGCTTTTGTAACTAGCTTTGGAGGATCTTATAAGGGATATCAGCTTCTTACTGAGGCTGACCAGGGAGCTCCTCCACTCATGGGATTTTACTCTCTTTTGCAACAGTTTCTTCCTTCTGTTGTACAGTTTGTTTATGGCAAGGGACCACCAGATTGGCTTCCTTTTTTTGGAGGATAGTGTCTTGGTTTTGTTTGGGATAGCACGATTCATGCACTCGTGTAAGTGCTTATAGACATATATACATATATAGATATGTTGTATCTGTTCAGATATTAATATAGTTACATACACACATACATGTAAATGGACTACATTTTTTGTACTGTTTAATGACTGGGCTGGATGATATGTTTTTGAAATTATCAGGGTTGTGTATATCTGGCATGGCTTAGTGGTAAATCACTTTGTCTATGGTATGCAGGATGCTGGGTTTGAGCCTTGTAGAGGCTGTTTATTTTGTTGCTGGGCAGAACAAGGGCCGTTGGATACAGAGTGATTAAGGCACTTTAAAGCAGTTGTAAGTGTGTTTGTGTGGAGGTAAGCACTGCTAACTACCAGTTAGTTTCTTATACTTAATTAGCTTCTAAATTGCTTAGCCAGTGTAGGCATTGCTTATCCCTGCGCAAACAGGCTTAGACCCACTTACTGCTACTTAAAAGTGCTTACTCCCGCTTATCCCTGCACTAATTTCTTTAAAAGAAAAGAAAAAAGGGTTGATAGGAAAGTGGTGAAAAAGGGGCACAAAGAGGGAAAGACAGTAGAGAAAATAATTTGAGATGTGCAGGAAGGGTGTAGGGAAGGTCCATAGCTGCCCATTTCTTCTACAGCAACAGCTGTGCATATACACTGAATTTGGAGATAGCTTTGGACACTCAAACCCCTGGTAGAGGGGTGAGGTCAACAATAATAAGTTGTGATGCCAATTAGACTGGATTACATGTATCCAGTGGACATGTGCAAAATGGACAGCTAAGTATAGGGCGAGATTTTTTTGTGGGAACAGATTGCCCTTTTTTTCTTTTTTTTCAGGAGAGAGTGGGATGTTGGGGCAGGCAGCCATGGTGGTGCAGCAATTAGCATTGTTGCCTCACAGCAAGAGGTTCTCTGGTTTGATCCTCGGCTGGGGTGCCTTCTGTGTGGAGTCTGCATGTCCTCCCTTTGGTCGCGTGGGTTTTCTCCGGGTGCTCTGGTTTCCTCCCACATCCCAAAGACATGCTGTAGGTGGATTGGACACTCTAAATTGGCCCTAGGTGTGAGTGCGTGCATGTGTGTGCCTTCTGTGGAAGGTTGGGCGCTGGGCTGGCAACTCGACACTGTAAAACTTCACTGCCAATCATTAGCAGACAGGTGATCCACTGTGGTGACCCCTAACCAGGAAAAGCTGAAAGAAGAAGAAGAAGAGTGGGATGTTGGGGAGGGGTAGTAGGCATATTTGGGGAGGTAGGTTGGGTAAGTTAACAGACAAGACACACAAGACACATACGGGGGTGGTATATGACACATGTTGGGATAAACACCTTGATGGGGAGGGGTGTTGGGATATCAGAAGCCCACAAGCCCCCTAGTGGTAACAGTGGGACTGGGGTCCCCACCCATAGGCAGTCAGCACTGCACCTTCACAGCCCCGAAGGTGGATGTGCTGGGGGCTGAGCCACAGAGCCAGGCTGACTCTCTAATCGTGACACATGGCCCTCGAGCTGGCATAGAAGATCACCGAACTGCTCGTTGATCGCTCTACGCACCATGACTCTGACCTGGCGACAGGTGACAGGTGCCTGTCCACTCCCACTCCCAGGGGAGGCGAGCCCCATCCCCTGAGGCAGTTCCACCCAAAGGTGGTGCAGGACAAACAGACAGGGAGGTCCAGGGTTGGGTCCCAGACATGCTGGTGCCCAGTGCCACGGCCAACTGAGGTGGGATAGGTGGGTCCACTGGGACTGGCCTTCCCAAGCGTGCTATAGTGTTTAGATTTCATCATCATATATGGGTTAGTAATAGTCAACACATTCCAGGGTTAGGTATAACAGCATGCATATATATTCCCATTAACCCAGACACCAGATACGGAACAGTTGCATAGCAAACAGAACACATGCATATATGTGACCACAGTGGTGATAAGAACAGCAGCAGGTACATTGATGGCACCATGCCGCCAATGTTGGAATTATTCTATATAGCACATGCATGGGAACCATGAAAATATTTATCAAACAAATGGACATTATCAGAGTCATTACATACCAGTTGGGATGGGTATGTTGATTATTGTTGGAGATATAGTGGGAGGGAGAAAGATGTCAATTAACAAGCAGTATATTCCTGTAGTCCACATTATATTCCTAGTCAGTGCTGTTATATGTACCTTACAAATCTTACTACACTACCCCGTAGCCTTAGTTTGATCACTGATATGGCTGTCATCATCATTACACATGAACCAGATTTACCTGCAGTATACACCTCTTACCTGGTATACCTGTGGAGGGAATGTTTAACACTAGCTAACTATTTCTACACATACTCCCGAATTCTGGGTTGTTGTTTTGCACATAGCTATCCAACTCGTTCTGCACAGACTTTGGCCATGTGTTGACCACATGCTGGTGTGCCGGGACATATCTAGAATATTGCCGTCTTCCACCTTTAGTGACCTGACACACACATATACATGCTTTCCTACACAGTTATATTATGTAGCACACAGTGATCAGTGATACTTTATTATCCAGAGAAACTGCAACACTCACAATCCCCTACAATACCAGTGTGAACAGTACCAGTACATATTATATTGGTCTGTAGTTCTCAGCACAGTGTTCGTATCCAACGTACCTGTAGGAGCAATGTTTGTTAGCACTACCTGACTGTTGCCACACAAAGTTCCAGATTACACATTAGTATTGTGCACATACATCTCACTCTGTTACTGTACACACTCTGGTCACAGCTTGACAGCTTGGGAGTGTAGAAAGCACATACCTGAAATATTACTCTCCTAACAGTTTCGGGGGTTGCTAAAGTGACAGTTGTGTTCACATGATGGTTGACAACCACTTGTATTCCCTGTTTGCTGGCTACACATCTGGGATCATCCCACAGACTTACCAGGGGAACAGGGGGACAGGCAGCATATATGGGCACATATACTGGACATTCTGGCCTCATGTGTACAGTTGTGGGGTATGAATCTGTATGCAGTCTAATTCTCTCCCAGGATTCGGATCATGGCTGTATCTGCTACAACTTAAACACTGTCCATCACAGGTGTGTCTGCTATATTGATATTGCTGTATATCTCCAATCTGCTTTCTGTCTTATTAATCCCCTGTTCTTATGCATTCTGACCTTGTATAACAACACTCTTATACAGATTTCCTAGACAGTTATATGTTGTAGGACAGTGTGGGCAACAGTGATGTGTAATACTTCATTATTCAGGGCAACTGCATATCATTCTTGTATTTCTGGGCACAGTGTTGTTATCTGACAGACCTGTGGGAAGAATGTTTATTAGCACTACCTGAATGTTCCCACACATGGTAGCAGGTTCCACATTACTATCATGCACATACATCTCACTCTGTTACTGTACACACTCTGACCACAGCTTAACAAGTTGGAGTGTAAATGGGACATACGTGGCTTCTTAGTCACATAAGGTATTGGGGAGTTGCTAGTGTGCCAGGTTTGTTGTCATAGATGTGTGTCAATCAGTTGTATTCCCTGTTTGCTGCCTATACATCTGGGATCATCCCACTGATTTCCTAGGGGGATAGGTTGATAGGCAATAGATATGGGCCACTTTAATAGACATTCTGTACAAATTTGTACAGTTGTGGGGTATGATTCTGTATGCAGACTACTACCACTGGCAGGATTCAAACTGTGGCTGTGTGTGCTAAATAAGCAACAGTTCACATCTCAGTTGCATGTGCTATTGGGTTTTTGTTGTCTGCATTTTCCCTGTTTACTGTCTATGTGTCTCTCAGTTGTACTAAATACCTCTGGGGATTACACCTGTCATATACAGGCATTCCTACACAATCATTTTATGGTGCATGGTGTGGGTAACAGTGCTTAATACAACAGTACTATTACATGATTGCAAATCTACATTACCATATGATACCAGAATATACACATGCAGTCCAGCAGTTAGTCCTGTTTTGTCAGGCTATTACACATTTATTGACATGCAAACAATATGAGACTCTTCCTGCCATATTCTCTAGTCTATGCAGTACTTGCCGAGAAAACAATACAGGTTTTATACTAGCAATTAATTTACTACTACTTATATTTTTATTTCCTATGATAGTAAATGCATGAGTATTACTGATCTGCCTCGCATCACAACCTCGTCAGGCGGCTGATGTGGGCCTCCTGGTTCGCGGCCCGCTCCGTTGCAGCTGTGGGGGACATAAGAGGAATATTTAGCCATACCTATCCATGATATACCTGAGCTGGCAATTATTACACACATACTGAGGTGATACTTACACATGTCTGGAACATCCCCTGACACTCTAGCCTCTTGGAGCCACTCCTCCAAGATGTCCCCTTCAGCTGCTTCAGG
Source organism: Protopterus annectens (assembly GCF_019279795.1). NCBI lineage: Eukaryota > Metazoa > Chordata > Ceratodontiformes > Protopteridae > Protopterus > Protopterus annectens. Next base: position 939,156,558 of record NC_056735.1, read on the forward strand.
TCGGCATAGTGGTGCCTGATCTGCTCACCAGTTCGGGGTATGCCAGTGGCACTGGTGAGGTCATGGGCGAGATGGTCCCAGGGCTTTGCCTTTTATTGGGAGCCCTGGTACTGGCCCTGCAGCAGTTTCTGAGCATGGTCTTTAACTAGGAGTTCTGCCATGACCTTGGACTCCTGGATGCACCAGCGGTGCACCCGGAAGCACACTCCTTCTCCCCTTAGTGCCATAGTGCCTGCAAAGGGAAGCTACAACCAGTTATGAGATGTATTCCCGCCTCTTGGGTTTAAGTAGGGCCAATTTTCCACACTTTTCCATGATTGGCCGGTTTTGAAAAGGCTAAGCTATGGGCAAACCTGCTTACCTAAGGTTGGCATTATTTAAAGGGGTATACCATTGGGCACAATAAGTTAGCTGGTCTACACATTGCTCATACCTCCTACGCTGGCCTGTGCAAAGCTTAGTGTTGCTTACATTAGGCTTTCATTATAATGCCTTTTTGGCATTGTGGTATTATTCATTGCACCTTATATGTATGACTGGTATTCCTGATTGACGTGCACGTATACTCTGTGGGGTCCTTGTGTTTTATTGGGGACTTCAACACTCTATTACAATTATACCTCACTTCTGGGCTTACTGCTGTACTCCAGTTCACATATTTATGTTATGTAGTGGGTTATGGCACATATGACTGTATACTGATGCCTTTCACAGGTTCAGTTTGATTATACTATGGTGAGGACATGTTTACTACTACCTCATTCTTCTGTACTTCTGTGATGGCTTGGTGGATAACTACTGGGACTATGGTGTATAGGGTTTGAAACCTGCATGGCTGTTTATTTTGTTGATGGGCAGAACAAGGGCCGTAGGATACAGAGTGATTAAGGCACTTTTGAGCAGTTGTAAGCTGCTTTGCGTGATGGTAAGCACTGCTAACCTGCTATTACATCTGCTTACAGAGGGTTAGCTTTAGAATTGCTTAGCCAGTGTAGGCATTGCTTACCGCCACGCAAAAGGCCTTAATGCCGCTTACTACTGCTTATTTGTGCTTAAACCTGCTTGCTAGTCCCTTATTCATTATGCCACTGACACCTCACATGTGCATTTACTGCAGTACTCCAGTTCATAAATATATGTTATTTAGTGGGTTATGCAACAAAAATATTGGTCATAACATGCTTTGCCATGTAAAATGGAATGTGCTGTAGTGGGACTCAAACCGGGAATGCCTGCTCTGCCCACTACACTATTGCTATGCTGCTTCATTTGCATATACCTTCCTTGTTATCCTCTTCAGCCTTTTAAGCTGCTTTAACTTTAGCTAAGCGATGGGCTCACCTGCGCACCTACGGTTAGCTGTAATCGGATTTTAAAAATAAAAAAGGGTTTCTTCATTTTATTTCTACATTCTGTTGCTGTTATACACAAGGGGGACTGTTGGTGGGGATTAGAGTTACCACCAGTCCCTCTTTGCGAGGGACAGTCCCACTTTGGGCAGTTTTGTCCTGTGAAAAAAACTAAAAAATGGCAAATGTCCTGAGATTTTAAGACAAAATATATTTCTTAACTTTTCTTAAATAATTGCATAAAAACAATTATTTTGTATCTGAAACACATAAATATTATAATAAATAGCATAAGCAATGCAAATGCTACAAAAATAAGCTTTTATTTTGGCAAAAAAGTGAAGTTCTGTCCTTTGCCCTGGGTGTGGGAATGTTTCGTCCTACAAAATCTCACATTTCTACAAAACATGTCCCACTTTGGGCATTTGAAAAGGTAGCAACCCTAGTGGGGATATGCGGTCACCTGTGAGCAGTCTTGCTCCTTGCATACCCTTTCTGCTGTTCTACATTGTGGGGGCATGTTTATTCTGAAAGCTCTGCTCTCAGACACGCCCCATGTACTCTTACATGCTCCGTGTAAGCCTAGGAGCTCGGGCAGCGCACCTCATTAATATGCATGGTGTGCTGCCGTCCTGCTCCTAAATGGTCGCCTCCGTGCAGGACTAAGCTAGTCCTGCATGGAAGATTAGTAAATCCAGGGGACTGATATATACTGTACTAGCAGTCCCAAGCTTGCACATAGAATGATGTTGACCTTATTGTAAACTACTACAGACAGGTTTTACACAAAACAATTGACTCAGGCTATACATTCATAAGTCATACACATCTCATTTTTATGAAGCACAGCCAAGATAGAATATAGGACTTCACACAGTGTAGTAAAGTGGAAGTCCCACAACATTAAAATATCTATTTTGTTAAAATCAAAGTTTTCATGCTTTATAACTTGGCTTTTCAGCTTCATGATTACTAAAATAAAATGCAGCTTCTAATAATAAATTAAATAGGATGTTTTATCAAGGACCAGTGCATTTAATTTCATACACACATATGTATATATATATATATATATATATATATATATATATATATATATATATACATACATATATAGAAATATCTTTATATATATATATATATATATATATATATATATATATATATATATATATATATATATATATATAAAACATGTCTTGCACCTACCATCTATATCATGTGAGTGATATACACATAACTTTTTTAGATGAACAAAGTTGAATATGGGAAAACACTACTATGCTTGAAGCCTACCGTCTTGCAACAAGTTATTCTCTAGTTGACATTGGTATAATACTCAATGGAATTGCACTTCAATAATTAAAATATTTTCTTTATCTTATTCTAAGCATAAGTGAATTTACAGTTATCCATTTTATTTAGATGGTGAGTACAAATTTTGGAAAATGCAGCACTAAAACTCTGTTAAAAAAATCATAATTTTGTAGATGTTTTATGACCTTATCTTTTTAGAAAAAAATGATTGCCTCCAGTTTTCATTTCTTGAGTTCTACAAATCATACATCATTCTCTTCCTTACAATGTACTGTATATACTGTACTTTAACATAAAAGGTCAAAATTAAATATATTCTGAAATGGTTCTTATATGTTTTTATTGAATGAGCACAAGATCTCTTGGCCATTCAGGAGCTTGATTCACTATATCCTGTGCTGGAACCTGTGGGTACTCATCATAGCTCTCAACCTCTTAGACTAAGATATCTGGACAAAGCCATAAATAATGGTGGGCAAAGGCCCAAAAATAGGGACACATTTGAAATATTGCTCTTACAAACTTAGAAAGTTGATAGAATAACAGGTTTTGCATTAGCATTAGCATAAATTTTCTGAAGTGTATGAAGTCTGAAACTAAAATATCTGTCATTATTTTCTGACTTCAGTCCTCAAAGATTTGGCAATGATTTGCCAGTAAACCACAATTTTTTCGAGTAAGAAGCCAAAAATATGAGGCAAAAATCTGGACATTCTGTGAAAATCTGTACAGTTGAGAGGTATGGTACTCATATAGCCATCCAGTTTCTTGTTGAAGGCAAGAACTGGTGGTTTGAGTTTAATTACAAGGGGGTATTTATTCCATAGGTATCACATTTCATGGTATGGTTGGTACTAATTTTTGACATACAGTTCTGTTATCCCATTCCTTTCATACCAGTAAATTGAAAGCCTGTTTTAAAAATAACTGAAAACAATGAAACTGTATTGTAACTATCACTTGTGTGATAATGACTTGTAGTGTCAAACTGCTGAAAACATTGCATTAGAAAAATGTGCTTTGGCGTACTTTTGGTCATAGGTTTATAGGTTCATAGGTGTTTACTAAGCTAACAAAAACAACGGCCTTTTTAAGCCTAGCCATGTATCCCAAATCTCTGATAAGTTCTGATACCCTTGATAAGTGTAAGCAGGGGTTTGGGAGATGAACCATTTACAGGTTACCTGTGTCCATTAGAGGCATAGGTGCCAAACCAGGGATGAATTTCCAGTTTCCTATCCAATTGTCCAAGTTGCACTTCAATTGGGTTAGGGAGGAACTCTGCTTCACATGGATGGGGAGCCTCTTCCAAAGACACAATAGTCTCTGGGACACATACCTATCTCTCCAGCAGGAAGTATTTATATCACAGGCAATATTTAAGTCTTTAAAATGGGTAATTATGGTGCTGTCTGTTTTGTGGATATGCAGGAGGTCCATCAGAGTGGGGTTTGACAATGCCCTATATGCCAGGCATAGATCACCCCAAAAGCCTGTAGGAGACAGAATACAGGATAGGGCCTTGAGGTGGCCTGCATAGGCCATTTTACTTATACCTTGCATTATTTTAGTGAGGAACCTCTGTGGATGTTCCAGTTGTTGGATATGCCTGGTTAGGTACATACCAAAGGGGGGACTGTATTCAATGATAGGTTAAAACACTGCATTTACAATTCTGTGAGCAATTTATTTTGCGTGGCTACAAGCATTTAATGTCAAAATGCAAGATGCAGTTTCCTCTTATAATCAGTCTGTTCTGACTGGTTATGAAATATATTCTTCTTATAACCAAGGATGTGTATACTTCTGTACCAGTTTTCACATGTATTTCAAAACACAGGTGCATGTGAGCGGTGAAGCAGTGTAGAAAAACTAGAATAATCAGTAAAGGGATGCTGATTTGTGCATAAAAGACTGCATGTACCAGGATGGTCATCGCTATCTGTAATAAGCTATAGATCATAAAAGATTTTAACAAGTCTGTAAAATAATTGCTCAAGTCAGGTGAGATCTGGTGGAAGTATGTGATGATTATGCCTCAGAATCAAATTACACCTCAAAAAGTCACTGCACCACCTGCTGACAAACTCTCACCCGAGTACCATAAGTTAGCTGCCCATGTCCTGGCATATCCCATCACAATACTCGTAAATAGATCTATCATGGAAAATTGTGTACTCACTGTCTGGAAAAAAAATCACATATTATACCACTTCACAAAGGTGGATCAGACACAGACATCTCCAGCTACCACTCTGTTGCAATTCTCTCCCCTCTGTCCAAAATCTTAGAAAGATACATACACTCCCAACTACTAACCCATCTCATAAACAGCAAACTATTCTTCCCCACACAACATGGCTTTTGACCACATCACAGCAACAGCTCTGCTTAGTTTCTCAGAAACTATACATACCAACAGAAACAACGGTAACCTAATATCCTTTCTGCTCCTGGATCTGTCAAAAGCATTTGACACAGTATTCCATCAACTCCTAATTGATGAAGTATCTTCCCTATCACTACATCATTCAGCTCCTACTTGGTTCTGTCGCTATCCCTCCAAGAGACATCAGGCCATAATATGGAATCAGGATATATCTACCTTCCTCCCTGTTTTTGTCAGTGTACCACAAGGGTCAGTTCTAGGTCCAGTACTTCAATATTTTCACAAGCAATATGCTGATGATGCCACCATCATCTGCTCAGCCTCAACCCTTCCACTACTTTAGCAAATGACTCAAGACTCCTTCACTTCCATAGAATCATGGCTAAAGGTTCATCAGCTGATCCTAAATGCCACCTCCCTCCAAATTAATTAATGTTTTTCACACCCAGATCTCTTTCAACAACCTGTACATCCTTAAATGTTACCTCAACAAACAACACCACTGTAGAAATTGTAATAAATACCAAACTACTAGTAGTCATAATAGACAGTAACCATAAATCTGACTTGCATGTCACCCAGACTATCAAAAAGACTCACCAAAAGCTGGGCTTCCTCTACTGAAACAAATACTACTTCACAGACACCTTAAGAAAATCCTTAGCATCATTCTACTTTCTCCCCTCCCTTCTCTGTGCATCACCCATATTAACCAAACATTCAAGCCACCCTACTAAATAAATTAAGAGGCCTGCTTTAACAAAATAGCCAAGGTTGCAGCTAATGCATCCTATCATATGCACCAGTGCTTAACACTAAAGAAGCTCAACTGGCTAGAGCTACCTAATCACCTTCCATTCACTGAACTTCAGATTGCCCACAAAATAATACACAAACTGCACACATGCTCATCTCTACAAAACATTCTCAAGCTCTGCTCCCCACCATGTTTCCGTCACTTAGGTAATCAGAGCCTGCTAATATCTTCCAAACTATATTCATCCTGTGTGACCATGCTGTGGAAATCCCTGTTTATCCCATTACAACATGACAGCTGTGTATCTACCTTTAAGCAGAATCTAAAACAGTACCAAAACTCCCCCAGCTCTATTCTTGTTCACACCATAACTAACCATCTCTCTGTCTGAGATCTCTAAACTATCACTAACACCTAACTCTCCAGTTCCCTAACTGTACACTGCTTTTCATTGCTCCGATGTAAATGAAATTTGTATATTGCTGTATTTTTAAATGCAACCTGTTTATTATAGTATCATACTCCTACAGAAATCAAATTGTATTAATCTCTGTCTTGATTGTATTACCCATTGCATTATTCTAAAACCCAATTTCTACTGTTAAGAAGCTGATATTCTTTTTTCTCTGTACTTTTTCATTATTTTTATAACTTTAATGGAGCTTTTTTCCCCAGCCTTCCACTGAAAATGGGCCCGAGTGCCTGGTGGCACTATCCCAGTAAACAAAAGGCAATAAATAAATAAATAAATAAATAAATAAATAAATAAATTAATTAATCATTTTGACAGATTTTCAGTCTATACAATGTGGTTTAGCTACAGTTAAGAACATCAAAGATTGCACTGTTAACTACCCTACTAGATACGTAGTGATAGTTGGCCGATTAACACTTGCTTATGATCTGCATTCATCAAACAATAGTATTGAATTCAGAGTTTTCTCATTTACCCAAACTGCAGTAATCTCCCACCTTAGTATAGTAAGTCTGGGAGTGCAGGTTATGAATCTCTCTGCATGCTGGATATTGTGAACCACCTTATGTCAGTCAAAAAAAAAAAGCAAGTTGACTGGTTTGCATTGTACTGAATTGCTCTTTTAATGAACTGGATTTCAGTCAACTGAAATGACTGTCTTCTGTTAAAATCTATGTATCAGATTCTCCTGTACTAGAAGGAATGGGGAGCACACTTCAGATTTCATCTTCTTCCAAAGAAAAGGAGAATGTTCAGATTTATTCTGGACTTGATGTTTCTAGATCAACTAATTGTTTGTAAATATTCAGAATGAAAATACTAATGGATGTTGGAATTAGGATACAAAAAAGGGAGAGACGTTCTTATTTCAATCGACCTAAAGGGCAATCACTCCCTCGATCTTATGGTGTTATTAATTATAAATTCCTGCATTATCATTTTTAGGGTAAAGATTTTCATTTAAGTCAGTCACCTGATGCCTCAATCTTCACAGATATAATGGCATTCTTCATAACTATCTAAGACAGTGAGCTATCCATGTGATCAGTATTGAGAGAACTGATTCATTTGAGTGTGGACTTGTCAAGAGGTATTCCACTTTCCACATACTTTGTAAAATCTACTGTTTCAATATTGTGGATTTGCTTCTCCATAGGGGTTCTATGATCCATGTCTACAAGGAAAGCCTCCACTGGCCATAGGTTCATTAATATCTCGTATTCCTGAGTTTGATTTACTAACTACTGCAAGTCCTGGCAGTAAGCTCAATATCAGTGTTATCTCCCACCCACATTTTGCTTAGCCTAACCACTTGCATCCAGGTGGGATGGGGGTAGCCAGACATACTCACTGAGCACATTGAAGTAACTATTGTGAGTACTGCTCTTAAAGCATATACAAAATCCAAGCTATGAGTCAGTATACACTTAGCACTGGGGACCACTGACTGGCACACACTTCACCAAATCAGATTTTATACAATATGATTCAGAGAAAGCATCTCAAAATGAAAATCTAGCATCAAACCTTCAGTTTATTAAAAACATTATATACAGAGGGAAAAAACATAAAAATGCACACGTCCAAAACAACTTGCCTGAGAAAATACCCTACAATTATACTAAACAAAAACCTAAAACTTAGTTGCAGTGGGGTATGTGCCTCATCTCAATAGCTAAATATAGCCAATGTAGAGATTGCACCATCACAGAGAAAACTAATCAGTGAAGCACCCTTCCCTTTCCTATGTGATATTTTACTTCCAATAAATATTTTAACACCAATTTCTGTTATGACACCCACATAGGTTCTACCATGGGACCTTGAACATCATGTATCCGAGGAATCAAAATGTGAAAAGGTAATGTCAGAAAAACACAAGTATGAAAAACTAGATCCCCTTTTGTAGCAGAGCAAGCCCCCTACACACACACACACACACACACACACACACACACACACACACACACACACACACACACACATTTATATATATATATAGATATATAGATATATATATATATGTATATATATATATAGATATATAGATATATATATATATGTATGTATATCTCAACTTCATGGTAGCACAAATATGAAGGGAGTGAAATGTCCCAAAACTTGCGCACACGTAGAAATCACACCAGCAGTGCTTTCATACAGATATTGGTGACTAGCGGTGTGTTCTTCATTGTCTTGTGCTTAAGGCAATTAATGCTTAGGAACTTATACCTTAGCCACTTGTAGATATAAAGAACCAAATGAAAGGAACTGCTGAAAGTACTCCAAAACACAAATCGCCAGCAAAAAAACGGATGTAGTCCACACCACAGTGTAATGTAATGTAATGGTTATTGGTCTGTGGTGAATAAATTGCACTGTGGTGTGGACTACATCCGTTTTTTTGCTGGCGATTTGTCACTTGTAGATATACCCATCCAGTATACTAGCATCATTCTTATCTTTCCCTAACCATGATTTGAAAAATCATGATTTATTGACCACTAAATTAAGTGAATTGTGATGGGGTAAATAATATTCAGTCTGTATTATATTCATGCCAGACTTTACGAGTACTAGCGCATGTATGTCTTTGAGGACACCTAGATGTAACATCTGAAACATTAAGCAATGATTGCAGGATCACTGCTCTGGCTCTGAGTATTTTATTTTGTTATGGCCCTGAGCATTTTATTTTTGTTATACATTGGTATCCTAAAGTTATGTTACGCTGTCTAATCAGCTTCTGCACTACCTCTAAGATAAGTAGGCAGCAGAATTTGGCTGAAAATCATAAAACAGAGAATATGCAAAAATATAAGTATACTAGATGAGAGAAAATGTTACTTTGAACTAGATGGCTGAAAGGTGTTTGCTTGGGTAAATTGTCAGGTGAATGGGGTTATAAGTGATTGTATATTACAAGCAAGTGATTGTGCATTATAAAAAAACTTCACATGCATTAATCTCATATATTTTTATTCTATGTGATTTGAAGAATAAATAATCAATTTTACAGATAATATAATGCTTTTTGATGTTATTTTAGATAGCAATATGTGCAATCTTTTCAAAAACAAAACTCATGATCTTCCAACCTACAAGATTCTCTCCCCCTCAGCATCTTCTGCACCACAGCTAGGAATAATACTAAAATTTATGCCGATTAACAAACAAAACTACTAGGAGTATTAATAGATAACAACCTAAGATTTGACCTACATATAGCAGAAACAATTAAGAAATTTCACAAAAATGTGTACTCTTTGCAGAAATAAAAAGTATCTAACTAGTACCTATAAGATTGCAATTGCTAGAACCCATCTTCTATCAACACTTCTGTATGCTTCCCCAATTCTCACCAAACTTAAAAAGATAGATTTAATTAAACTTGAAACATGCTACAATTTTTGTTTCTTTCGGCTTTTCCTGGTTAGGGGGTCACCACAGCTGAACTCCGGTCCGCTAATGATTGGCAGTAGATTTTGATGTGCTGGCTTGCTGGGCCTAACGCACAACCTTCAACGAAGGAATGCCCATTCACGCATGGCGCCACACAGAAGACGCTCTAACTGAGAATCGAACGAGCAACGTCTAACTGTGAGGCGATAACGCTACCGCAGCACCACCACCGCAGTTGAAACATGCTACAATAATATAGCTAAATTTACAACTGACTGTACACATCATACCCACCACTGTCACTCCTTAAAAAAACTCTACTGGTTAGAACTCCCACAACTTTTATCCTATAACCAATTAACCTTAGCACACATACTGGAATATCAACCTGAAAAAAAAACTGCCCTTCTAAATATTCTCCAGCCCCACACCACAAATTGAAGTCTTCAGTCAACAAATAAATCTCTACTACAAGTATCTAAATCCACTAATACGGCAGGGGACTCCCTATTTTCTCATCATGTAGCAACAAGGTGGAATTCACTACCTCACAGCATTATAACCAACACAAATATCAACCAATTCAAAAAGATTTTTAAAAATTATCTTAATGACACCTGACTTTGCTCCTGTACTACTCCAGGCTAACTAGTTTTAATAGTTTTTAATAATTTTTCTTCTTCCCTGACCACCTCATAATGTATGCTGTCTCTCTTGTCTAGATAATCTCTACCTTCATCTTTTTCTATCCAATTTCCCCCCTACAAACCCTTCCTCAGCTTACGTTAAGAAACTACAATGTCTACACTACAGTAAGTAATTATATCAGATGACTGTATAATACAAACGTCAGCTATAATAGCATAGAATGTAATTTCTGTTGTTCTGTATGTCTTGCATATTTTTTGTATAATTTCTTGTATACATTTTGTATAATTTCTTGCATACGTTTTGAATAATCTCTATATGTGGAGCTTTTCTCCCCGGGCCTCTGCTGAAAATGGACCATATCCCAATCAGTTTTTCCTGGTAAACAAATGTAAAATAAATAAATAAATAAATAAATCTTTAAAAAGATGACAACTGTATAATTTGCTTATCAGAGAGGTATTAGTGTTGGAGTACTGCAATCATTTTGTTAAATTAATTTCACATTTAGTTCTATTTAAAAATGTGTGTATTCAGCAATTTTTAAGTTAAGTGGTGACCTTAACAGCAATACATTTACTGTTCTGTAAAAAGGGGAGTGATGAAATAGATAATCACAGTGAGTTTTAGTGTATAAACATGCACTAGAATATTATTGTATTACATCATGCTAACTGGCCCTATGAACGTTTTCAGAGTGCATTATGCCTGGGTGATTTGAGACCACTGTAGAATTAGAGCAGAATGAAAGCAACTGTTTCTCATTTGATCATGTTTCCATCATAGTCAGAAATTATTATTCAAGGGACTATCTTAAGATCCAAAGAAGCAATCCTTCGGCTGTACTCTTCCACTATAAGAACTATTATTGAATACAGTGCCCACTTTGGTATGTATAAATCCAAGCACATTGCTCATTCTGAAAGACACCAAAGATTTCTAACCAAGAAAAGTAAAGGCCTTAACTCCCTGAGCTATTGAGATTAAAATGCACTATTGCTGCTATATTTAATAGCTCACAGGGTGCTCTGAAGTGATTTGTGTTTCACTTTTCATGTCTTAAAAGACCTCGTACTATTGACCTCGTGTTTCTTTGCAAAATCAGTGGCTCTACAACACCTGCACAAGAGGACTAAATCTACATCAGCAATTAAAGAATACTCAGTGGAACATATCCCTCAACAACTCTATATTTTGCAGAGTGCATGGATTTTAGCCTTCACAGATACATCTTCTCCTCCATTCCACTTTATTTATTTTTATTTGATGACTGGATAACTGAACTGGTTCAAAGACCCCTTTCAGTCATGACCCTGGATCTTTTGGACACATAAAGACTTACAGTTTTTGATAATAGCAACAGAGCACAAAAGCTTTTAGCACAATTGCTCAGGAAACAGAAAGTCAAAAGGATTTTTTTCCAAGCTTAGGAGGCCTATAACAAGGAAAATAACTGGAGATCCTGTTGAGGTATTACAAATATTTTGGAAATTTTATGAAAATCTATATAAAGCAGAAAAATGTGGAAATCAGTAAAAAATACAAATGGAAACATTTATGGAAGAATGAAATATGCCAATGTTAGAGTTAGGTAAGGCTCAATTGCTAACAGTTAGTATAGGATGAGATGAGATAAAAAAATGATGACGTATAATCTATCTACTGGAAAGTATACAAGAATAAATGGTATTCCTTTAGAAGTTTGGAAGTTCAGAGGGAATCAAATGATAAACTTCTAGAAGGTTTTGTTTAACAGTATTTTAAAAGGAAGAGAAACATCAACATTTTGGAAGAAAGCTGTGGTGACAGTAATACCTAAAAATGGTTTCAATTCTAAACCATATACATCTGTGTCTTAAGTTGGTATAACTGGTTTTACATCCTGTGTGCTATCTGACTATCTCAAGGATTACTTGCATAAAATTAGACCCTCTTAGTAAAAGTGTGCATATCATTGCTGGAGCCTTCCTGTGTCCTGACAGAGTGCTTTTCAAACTATCTGGAGATATACAGAGCTGAGTATATTTTTCTGGCACTTCAGAGCTGTGTACTGTTAATTGTTGTTTGACTAATTTTATATCATTGCTGGCTGACTTCAGAGTTGTGCACTGTTATTTTTGCTTCACTGTGTAGTTTTTCAGATCTCTGCTGAAGGTGTTGGCTTTCCCATACCCACCCTCCCTATTCCTGTGTTGTTGTTTAAATTTGGAGGCTTTTGCAGTTGCCCACCCCCACTGTAGATTTGATCTGGGACACTCGCCCGAGTCCCATCTCTTTACCTCATTCTACCTAATAGACCCCTTCTGCACTTACTTTTAGTCATTTTTAATTTAATTGCATTTTTTAAACTGTTTGGTCTAACATTGCTACATACTCAAGTGCTAGCTTGCACTGCATTTGAATTGTTTTTACTGCTGTTTTAGCTACTTTTCTGTATATATATATATATATATATATATATATATATATATATATATATATATATATATATATATATATATATATATATATATATATATATATATATATTAATATATATATATATATATATATATATATATATATATATATATATATATATATATATATATATATATATATATATATATATATATACATATACCTTTCCTGTAACTAGTGTAGTCCAGATTCAGATTTGCTGTAGCCAGGACTGTATGTAAGCTTCTGAGCCCCCCAAGCTTTTTGTGCTGGAGGGAAGCCTTCTAGCTTATCAGTGGGAGTGGTAAGCACTAGGTAACCTATCTACCACATAAGGAGTGGTTCTGGCCCAGAAATTGTAGTTATTGGCCGTTTGGGCAGTTTTTCCATCTCTCTCTCAACTTTCTGATTTAAAAGCCTGCATTTGCACTTGTTTCCCCCCTTTCCTGTAACTAGTTTAGTCCAGATACAGATTCTTAGTTTTAGCACTTGAATTTGCTTATTCATGATCAGCACTTGTTCAGAACTTGTAAGCACTAAATAACCTATTAATTACTACAGCACTCAACCTTCCTCATTACCTAGAGGAAAACAGTTTTGGTACTTACTTTCCTCACTTGCTTAGAGAAAAACAGCTCTTGTACTCACTTTCCTCACTTATCTAGAGGAAAATAGTTTTTTATTCAGCCATGTCCAAGGGTCAGCTCCCAGTGTTCTCTCCTGTCTATCTGATGAATCTGGGCATCTTGGGGCAATGTAGAAATTGCCTCATTTACACAGACAACCCTCTCCTCCTACCACCCAACACTACAACCTGTGAGAGATGCACTTATCTAGCCAAACTGGAGGTAAAGCTCTCTCCAATTAAGACTGAACTTGACAGTCAAGAGGAGAAGGTAAACACTTGCACCACACCACACTCATCACATAGTCGCACTAAATCTACACCACCAAAATCCACACATAGAAACACCAAAACATTTGTGGAGGCTCTCAATAATAATCTGCTCAAGCAACAGAGACCTCCAAAGCAGAAATGCAAGCAACCTCCACCCCCCAACACAACCCAAATGACACATAGCCCGCAGACTCAGTGTGCCACTCAACCACAGCCAATAAGGCAAAACAATGTGCCCAACACATTAGTCATAAGTGACTCTATAGTCTGCCACACTGATGTCCCACTCACCAAGCTAAACAAGGAGAAGGTTACTGTCAGCTGCCTGTCAGGTGCCAGGATCCGCCACATAACCCACGCACTCAGGTTACTCCACAACAAGTACAAATATGACTCTGACATTGTCCATGTTGGTGTGAACGACCTGAGACGTACCTCTCTGGACTACATGAAAAGAGACATGGAAGAGCTCTCCGATCTTGTAGCCCAGGCAGGTATGACCCTAGCCCTGAGTAGCATTCTGCCATCACCCAGAATGATGCCGCAGTACAAGGACAAAATGAATGACTTCAACAATTGGCTAAGCTTCTGGTGCCATTCTAAAGGGATCCAGTATCTATCTGCCTGGGATGACATGATCGACAGACCACGATGTTTTGCCAGAGATGGCCTGCACCTGTCACTCCTGGGATTCTGGATACTGGCTAAGGTTCTTGCCGCCCCTATAGTGCCTTTTTTAGGCAAGGTTCAAATGACAAATTCACCACCATAACAGAAACAGGCAAGCAAAAACTGAGGGTGATGCTACTCAATGCTAGAAGTCTAAATCTCAAAATACACTCACTCGAGGCACTCCTTAAAATGGAGAACATCGATATCTGTTCAGTGACTGAGACCTGGTTCAAGGCACCAGAGAGCACCCCTGCACTGCCAGACTATAACTCATACCACACTTTTCGGCCATGTAACCTGGACCGGAACACCAAAGGCAGAGGTGTGTCCATATTCATTAAGGATATCTACACCTCCAGGCTAGTTGCTCAGCATAATGCAGCTGAGGTTATCCAAGTGCAACTAACTCTGGACAAAACTGCAATCCAAATTGTAGTTTGCTACAGATCACCCACCATGCCCCAGGATTCCCACTCCTCTTTTCTTGATGTACTGGAAAATATTAGGGTTCAACCAAACACCCTAATAATGGGCGATTTCAACTACCCCACCATTAACTGGGAAAACTACTCATGTACCAACTCCTTCACTCAGCGCTTTCTGGAATTCATAAACTCCAATGCCCTGGATCAACTTATCCACACCCCCACTGGGGCAACAATATCCTAGATCTAGTCATTACCAACATGAGTGACCGGTGTTCCACACCTGAAGTCAATGCCTCATTGGTCTGATCCAACCATAAGCTAATTACCCTAGATATCCACATCCTGCCCCCACCACCCATTAAGGAAACCATGGTAAAAATTTTCTCCAAAGCCAACTTCATGCTTCTTAAGACAGAAGTGGTGAACTTCATGACACCCATGCAGATGGACAATACAGTTACAACTACTGAATCCTCCACAATTGCACTTTATAAGCACTTACATGAGTGCATGGATCGTGCTATCCCAAACAGAACCAAGACGCTATCCTCCAAAAAAAGGAAGCCAATCTGGTGGTCCCCTGCTATAAACAAACTGTACAACAGAAGGAAGAAATTGTTGCAAGAGAGAGTAAAATCCAATGAGTGGAGGAGCTCCCTGGTCAGCCTCAGTAAGAAGCTGTGTTCCCTGATAAAATCCTCCAAAGCTAGTTACGAAAGCAAAATCACCACTGATTCTAAAGACAACCACAAAGCATTCTATAGCTATGTCAAGAATCTCAATAGCAACACTCAGATCTGCTCTGAGTTACAGCACAATGGCACTAAATATACAGACCCAAATGATATTGCCAACATCCTGGCAGATAGGTTCAGTGCTAACTTTACCCGCCTCTCACCCCCTAAAGAGCCCATCTCTATACTGGAAGAATGCAAAGTTCCTGTAATCACGGCTGCACAGATAAAAACCACACTCTCCAAGGCCAAGAACACAGCAGCCATGGGACCAGACAACATCCCAGGCTGCGTTCTACATGAACTACAGAACGAACTGGCACCCCACCTAAGTACCATGTTCAATCATAGCCTCACCTCAGGCTTTGTGCCTGCTGAATGGCGCACAATGACAGTTATCCCACTCCACAATGGGGGAGCCACCACGGACCCCGGAAACTACTGCCCCATTAGCCTGACGAGCCTGGTCTTCAAGGCCATGGAATGTATCAACATGGAACTTATAAACAAAGACATTGGTAATTTCCAATCTCTGGACCCCACCCAGTTCGGGTTTGTAAAAGGCAGATCATGTCTCCTAAAGTTGATAGACTTCTTTGAAGCAGTCACCAAAGCCGTAGACAAGGGTAAGGTGGTTCACACAGCCTATCTAGATCTTGCCAAGGCTTTCAACACCATCCCCCACTCTGGAATTATAAATAAACTCAGTAAACTAGGTATAAATCCCTATGTCACAAGATGGGTTGCCAACTGGCTCACTGACAGAATCCACACTGTGAAAGTAGCAGACTCTAAATCTGACTTCAGACCAGTGACAAGTGGAGTACCACAGGGTTCAGTCCTGGGTCCTCTCCTGTTTGGTATCTGCTTCTCTGAAGTACAGGCTAATACAGAAGGTCTTTGGCTAACGAAGTTTGCAGATGACTGCGAACTAGGTGCCATAATCAAAACTCCTAATGATGTGGACATCCTACAAAAAGGCCTCACTGAGACAGATGCCTGGTGTCAAAGCCATGGCCTCAAGCTCAATGCCAAAAAGTGCATTGTCATCCCCTTTGGTAAAAACTCTGTACCCATGAACTACAACATAGGCAGCAGTATACTTAACACTGAAAGTGTGATTAGAGACCTTGGGACACAGGTGGACAGTAGTCTCTCCTTTGATAATCACATTGCCACAGTAGTCAGGAAATCCTTCTACATGGCACACCTCATCACAAAAGGTTTCTCATCCAGAAAAAAAGAGGTCATTGTTCCCCTCTACTCATCACTCATTAGACCCATTATAGAGTACAATGCCCCTTTTGGTATGTACCTCACAAGACATCAACAACTGGAAAGGCTGCATAAATACCTCACAAAGAGGATTACCAGCCTCAAACAGATGCCCTACGCAGACCGTCTCAGAAAACTCCAGCTTTACTCCGTCGCATATCGCCTACTCAGAGGTGATCTCTGCCTAACATACAAAGCTATGTCAAACCCAGAGCTGTTGGACATGCTCCACTTATAGAAATCCCAATCCTTCCGAGCTACACACTCTAGGGACCTAAACCTTGCCACCACAATAAACAGAACATGCCGGAGGGATAGATTCCTGTCCCAGAGACTTCCCTTACTCTGGAATAAACTACCTATCTATATCAAACAAAGCTCCTCATTAGCACTCTTCAAGAAAAATCTTGATGATTGGATGGGAAATAGGAAATTCACCCCGGGGATCACCTCTGTGGCTCTGCTCAACAGTGGCACAGGAAAATAATTTTCTTGGGAGGCAACAGTCAGGGTACCTTTTTGGCTGGGCTTGTATAGGCCCCAGGGCCGATAGCCTAGTACCTACCTATGAACGTATGAACCATGATTATAAAGTTTTTATGTCTATAGTGGCTAAAAGAATGGCAAAGGTGATGCTAAAATTGATAGATATGGATCAATGTGGTTTTGCAGAAGGGAGGAAAATATTTGATAATATTAATAGAACAATGATGACTGAGAGCAATGCAGAATGTAAGACAACACCACTGTTGTTGGTGGGTCTTGATGCAGAAAAAAGATTCAACAGAGTAAGCTGGGATTTTATGACTAGGTTAATGGAAGCACTTGCATTCCTTAATAAAATTATAAGGTTGATTAAGAGGATATATGAAGGATCACATGTGAAAATTAAAGAGGATGTCCTCTCTGATAACTTTTGTTTGAGCAGAGGTAGCAAGCAGGGGTGTCCTCATTCCCCTTTATTGTCTGCATTATATTTAGAACCATTGGCAAAGAAAATTAGGGGCTCAGACATTCAAGGATATAACTGATATGGTAATCAAGAAAAAAATGGCTTTATTTGCAGACGATATTCTTTTGTACCCGATAAAACCAGAAATAGACTTTTCAGTGTTGTGAAACATTCTGAGAAAGTTTCAAGTCTTTTTGGGATACAAAATTAATGAAGATAAAACAAAGATAATAGCTCTAAACTATGTAGCCAAACGCAAATTGGTTCAGCAATACTAATATTTATGGGGACATGATAAAATGAACTACTTTAGAGTATGGATTAAAAAGGATTCTGTTATGGCAGCTAAGAATATGTGGAAAGAGGCTAAACAAAACATATTGCAAAAATTGAGAAACTGGAAGCTTTGTTTTTTTTCCAATTTAATTTTTATTGAGATTATGCATATTTAAAAAATACAGAAAAGAAAACAGCTACAAGCAAAAGAGTACAAAAAAAGAAATTACAATCTGAACATAATAACTTCAACTATATACAATCAGAATAGTAATAAAATACCTTTATATGGTAACAAATAATATCGCATGAAATAGTATCATGAAGGTGATGAGAGTTTCCATTTTTGAATGTAGGACTACAAAGATTCCAGTGTAATGATGTATTACCGTTCTCCAAATGATATCTAAAAGTTCACATTTTATTTGTTTTTGGCACTCAAGCTATTTAGGACAAGGGGAACATTTGTTAAGTAAGACTACCTATCAAAATCTATTTACAACTATTTACAGAAAAGATGCCACATTTATTACTATTCTAGTTTGTTTTGCCTTTTCCCGTTGGTATTTATCTTTTCCTTATCCTTCTCCAATTACTTTCTGTTTGCTTGCTTCCTTCTCTTTTAGAATGGTCTTCGTCTGTAATTCAGGCTCCTTTCGTTGGGGTTCTTAGTTACTAATTTATGGGAAGAAATAAGTTTTATTGCCATTTCTTTAAAAATACCCCAGGCTATTTTGGATTTATCCAACCAATTTTATTTTGCAATAAAATGCTTGATTAGCACACAGATTGTATTTATGATATGTTTATGGATACCAGTAAGGAATTTGGGGGTTATATTTAGAATTGCTGTTGCCCATGAAAAAGTAGTCTTCTCATAACCCATTTTTTGGAGTTTGATTTTGAGGAAGCACCATAATTTATAAATTGCCTTGCAACTCCAAAAGATAAGCAGTATATCTCCATTTTCCTGGGGGCAAAAAAGACATGTTAGGGCTTTTTATATTCAAATGTTTTTAGAACAGCAGGAGTGTAGTATACGGTGTTATTAATCATAAGCTGTGTGTAAATTAAGTTTTTAAAAGGAGTTAATTTTAATGTAGTTTTGAGTGCTTGGTATTTTTGGTCTATAGAAACATTACTATTTTTCTCTTCCCAGTGTTTGGAAAAAAGAAGTGAAGAATAGAATTTAATTGTAGAGATTAGTTTATATGCATTGGAAAGCATTTTTGATTTTTAGGATACTGTTTTAAGAATTTTATGGGTTATTTGAATGTTGTCTGACTCCTCTATTTTTATTGTTGAGAACTTGATTTTGACTAGTAACTTAATTTGTCTAAGCATAGGGTCATATTTACTAGTTACTCTGTAGTGGGATCTTAAGTCTGATATGTTTAAGTTATTTAAATTATGTATTTGCCAGACCATTATATCTTTAATTTGGGGATAGTTTCTGAGGTCAATCATTTTGTTATTTAGTTTCAAGTTTGAGTTGAGATGTATTGGTTGTAGTAACTTAAATGTGCTTTGTAGGTGAAGTGATGATATTACATTTTGAAAAATTATTATCATATTCTTGATCATCAGATGAATTTTGGAGGGGCAGTTATTTTTAAGTTGAATGTAGGGGAGGGCTTTGGAGTTTATGTTGAGTGATTTTATTTGTTTATACCAGATTTTGCACCAGATTGATAACCAGGTTTGGCTGTCTGGGTCATGATTCGAGATTTGAATAATTCTGCTAGATCCGATGAAATCATAATATAGTTTAAAGTCAGGTAAAAAAAACTTTTTTGGGATATTTAGATTTATAGCATTTAATTAGTATAGGATTCTTGGGCAGCTGCAGTGGTGCCGCAGTTATTGTTGCTGCCTCACAGCAAGAGGTTCTCCGGTTCAATCCTCAGCTGGGGTGCCTTCTATGTGGAGTCTGCATGTCCTCCCTGTGGTCGCGTGGGTTTCCTCCGGGTGCTCTGGTTTCCTCCCAAAGACATGCTGTAGGTAAAGTGGACACTCTAAATTGGCCCTAGGCATGAGTGCATGCATGTGTGTGCCTTCTGTGGAAGGTTGGGCGCCGGGTTGGCAACTTGCCACCGTAAAACTACACTGCCAATCATGAGTGGACAGGTGATCTGCTGTGGTGATCCCTAACCGGGAAAAGCCGGAAGAAGAATTAGTATAGGATGCTTGGTAAAATATTCATTTTAATGATGGCTGTTTTCGATAAAGGAGATAGGTTTATATTTTTCCATCTAGATATGTCCTGACTGATTTTTTCCCACATTCCTTGTAAACTGGTTTTCATCAGATCATTTTGCATGTGAACAAAGTTGAT
Source organism: Protopterus annectens (assembly GCF_019279795.1). Classification (NCBI taxonomy): domain Eukaryota; kingdom Metazoa; phylum Chordata; order Ceratodontiformes; family Protopteridae; genus Protopterus; species Protopterus annectens. The sequence continues at coordinate 939,176,904 of NC_056735.1, forward strand.
ACGCAAGTATTTTACTGAATATTTTACTGCAATTGGAGTTATAGAGAAGTATGATTCATTGTACTTAAAAGGGATTATAGATTTTTGTGGGGTTGATTTTGTAATTAGCTATTTTCAAAAATGTTTTATTCTTTTTAGAATTTTATGTAGATCAGTGTTGGGGAATTCAAAGTAGATATTGAGATCATCAGCAAATGTGGTAAACTTTAGATCAATGTTAATAATTTTTGGAATATGGTGGTATGTCTTTTGAGCAATATAGAGTAGGAGCAGTTCTAGGAAGAGAATGAAGTGATAGGGAGATAGAGGGCAGCCTTATTTGGTTCCATTTGTTATTTTAATAGGTTGAGATTGGATTTAGTTAATAAACAATGTGGTTGAAGCATTTTGATAGATAGTTTTATTATATTTATGAAAGATTTGGGAATATTGAAGCAAATCATTGTTTTGAATAAAAATTGAAGTCCAGTCTATCAAAAGCTTAAGTGGTGGCTGGTGACTTCAAATCAAAGTGGGGGCTGCAGGAGACAGCTGAATGGGTAGGACCAATGGGAAGGGGTATGGCCACCTATAAAGGGGTGGACCTATGCTCAAAACCAGAAAAACTGAGGCTTTAATTAAATATGCTTCCCTAGGTGCCAGACTATCATTATGAGAGTCCAATCAAGACAAAATGAAGTGTAGAAGAAAACGAATATTTGAGTGCATTGTCTACATGACAGCTTACTTAATATCTAGATGGAAACAAAAAGGTTGTGAGGCATGAAAAAATAAATTACTTTTTAAATACATTACTGGAATGCCATTCAAAATCAAATATAAAAAACAAGCTGCACTCAACTGAAACCAATTCTCCTTGCACTGCAGTTCTAATTATAATTTATATTCAACTTCATAAAAGTACCAAGTAACATGCTGAAATTAGCAATCTCTGTGATATCCCCACTTGTAAAAATGCTTCTTATCCAAAAAGACCTGCTGCCTAACAACAACTATCTACTTGTTTCATGGGGAACACATGATCAAAGTAAAAAATAAACAGGAAACAAGAAAACAAGCTCAAGATAAAACGCTTAAAGGATTACTGTACAGGTTATGGACCACACACGATAGATTGCCATTCTGTTTAGTTTATGGGCAAAGCCTGCAAAGATGACTGCAAGTCTCCAACAAATGTAATGAGCTTCTGAAAATACTGCAATCCTGTCCTTTATTACAAATATTGTCATATGCATTTCAATACCTAAGGCTTATATGTTATCTAGTTATGTGAATATTCTCTGCATGGCAACAACAAAACGGCTTTCAATGTTGGTAATTCTTTAACAGTGTGCTTATTAAAGGTTACTTGCATCTTATAATCTCAGACAAGCTTACCTGATGGTCATTAAAGCATTGCTACTTAAACAAAGAGCAACAGGCACTGCAACAACATGCATTTTCTGAATAATAAGAAGCATAAATCAACAATATAAAATATGACATAAAACCAGAACATTCTGCAAAATCAAGGACAGATGAAAAGCCACTGTAGTACATGTGTCTAACTTGGATGGGGGGATACTCTGAACACTTACACAGCATAACTGCTCCTTGCCTTGCTTGGACACATCCAGAGTCACTACATAGGGGAGTGGGGTGCAACAAGTATGTCACAATTTGAAATGTCTCTGGCTGATAGTGATGGCCCTGACACATTTGTCATATCTCTCAACCTCAAAGCAAGAAATGTAGCCAAAGTCATAAATAGAAGTGGGACAAAGGCTCAAAACTAAGGACAGTTTTTAAATATTGGTCTTATAAACTTAGAACGATAATTAGTATGAATTTTCTGAAGGGTATGAAATCTGAAACTCAAATGTCTGTCGTTATTTTCTAACTTCAGTCTTTAATGATTTACCACTAATCTGCCAGAAAAAAACACAATTTTATGAAAACGGACCAAAAATGTGATGCAAAAATATAAAATAGCCACACAATACACCTGTCAAAGAAGGGACAATTTTTTAATATTAGTACTGTTAAGTTGAGCAGCTGATAAAATAAGAGAATCTGCATACAGTTCTGAAATAAAAGTAATCTATAACTCTGATCATTACAATTATTTATTAATTGTAAACCCTCCATGCTTTTTTTCCAAAATTGCCATTTTGCGGAGGGATTATTAGGGGGAAGCAACATTTTGAGCCAAAATTGTGACAGTTGAGAGATCTGGATATACCTAATTCTATAAATTGATTTATTTGCACGTACCTCTCAACCTCTTAACACAGGAAATCTGGATAAGGCCAAATATATTGGGGAACATATAAGCAGTACTAAAAATTGCTCTTGCATAAACTTAGACAATTGATAGAATAACAGGTCTTGCTTTAGCATGCATTTTTCTGAAAGGTATGAAGTCTGAAATTCAATGTCTGCCATTATTTAGTGACTTCATTCCTAAATGATTTGCCAGTAAACCACAAATTTTATGAGGAACAAACCAAAAATAATAAGCAAAAATCTATTCATTCTGTGAAAATCTGGACAGTTGAGAGACATAGTTCAGCTGGGACTGTCTTTGAGTTTGTCGTCCTTCCCCCTCACAAAATCATGGTCGAATGGGACCTCCCCCCTGCAGCAATTCCAGCATCTCATTACTTGGCTATTTCACTCCATTTACCATAAACACTATATTGTGCATGCTGCTTTACTTCTATGATGATTTGGATTTCATTTAAAAGTTTTATTTTACACTTTACAGCACAAACACTAATAGACATCTGCTAAACAAAGCAATGCAGTCTTACAATGAAAACAGACTTAGCATTAAAACTTCTCTGCCCTTGAAACTTACATTCATTGAAACAGCATTGAAACTCACATATAAAGAAAATACATTTGACCAGTGGCAGATAAAGATTAACTTTGGGCTGTTTTCAAATCATAGGCCCCTTGCACATGAAACATACATGCATTTTTTGATACACCTTCCTGGTTGTATTAAATTATATTCCTTGTATAACACAGTACAGTTGTTAGAGGGCATTTTAAATTTATTGTTTTGAACATTTTTCCAGTAAACAATGAAACAAAATGCATGCATCAATAATGACAAAACTGCCCAATTCAGAACATTTCCATCATAAAAGTCTACTCAAACTTCTACAATCCACCAGTATCAGTATATATGCGCAATCTCTGCAGAAGTAAAAGTCATCTAAATAATTCCACATTAAAGAGATCTGTAATTAAAGAAGAGGTTGCTGCTAGCAAACAACTTTATATTTCATTGTTTCATCTACAAAGTGCCTGTTGTCCATGAGGAATAAACTGCCTATGTTACATTAAAAAAATGATAAGCTAGTAATATTGCGATGGGGAATGGCTGGCAAACTGATAACAGGTTCATAGTTACTATGTATCCCAAAGAGGACAGTCTCAGGACTGCAGCAACCACCCCCTTTAAAAGTACAACACAGTACAGTATCAGCAATGCATCTGCATACTGTGAGGGTAGAACCCACAGCCTTCTGCATCAAAAGCAAGTACACTACCTGCTGTGCTATTAATAATGCAAGCAGGCTCACTATAAGCAGCATTAAACTTCTCTTCCCCTGAAGCTAACAGCTCCTTGTAAAATCCACTCGACACTCAACTGTATCCCTCAACTTTGCAGCACAAAAAATCTGGAAAAGGCCAACATTTATTGGCGGGGGGACAAAAGCCCAAAAACCAGGGGCACATATTAAATATTGCTTGTATAATTTACGAAAGTTGATAGAATAAAATGCTGTGTTACCACCATGCATTTCACTGCCAAATCTTGAACCCCAGACTCTGTGCACTACAGTTAGAGCAACATACCACTATACCAAATCAGCTGTTTCATGAAAGATAGTAAGACTGGAACTTAAATGGCTATCATTTAGTGATTTCAGTTCTCACCATAGCTCACAACCTCTTAGTACAAAACACCTGGACAATGCTAATAATGGGGGAATACAGCCCCCAAACATATTCATTGAATTCTGTTCTCACCATAGCACTTAACCTCTTAGCACAAAAAACTTGGACAAAGCCAATAATGGGGGAATATAGCCCCAAAAATAGGGCCAATTTCAGATATTGATCTTATAAACTTAGACAATTGCTAGAATAAAAGGTTTTGTGTTACCATGTGCTTTCTGAAGAATATAAATTCTGAAATCCAAATGTCTGTCATTATTTAGTGAATTCAGAATTCAGAAAACCACAGATTTTATGAGTAACGCAACAGAACAAAAAATGAGGCAAAAATCTGAATAGTTTTACAAGTGGTGGTGGGTAGGGAATTCAGGCTCTTGCTACCTGCACCCAAGGTACAGGGTTTGAGCTTGAGTTATTCTCTTGAGCCACCAGGTATATTTCCTGAGATTCTCTCTAGCCACCATGTATATTTAACTGGGGTGTTACACACACACACACACACACACACACACACACACACACACACACACACACACACACACACACACACACACACACACACACACAGAGTCCCAGCTTAATCTGAAATCCCTCTTCCTGCTGCAACTTCAAAGTCCCAGCCATTTACAATACAAGTCCTTCCCACGAGGGAAGCTATCCAGCCTGCAGCAGTTGCAGTCTAATCCCCTTCCAGTCTATGCAGTTGTAACTGCATAGACTTCTGGGGCATCTGTAGTCTGATGCCTTCTTTCCTAATCCAGACTGGTTAAACAGCAGTCTGGATTTCTGCACACATGCATCGAGTTCCAGGAAAGCCAAGCACCCATGCACGAAGTTCTGGGACTTGCTAATTACTTTTTTATTTTGTTTTTCTTTTCTTTTTACAGCTGAGGGGGCTGCAGTCCTGAAGTCCAATAGCACAAGCCGTCCCTGAAAAGCTTTGCTTGCATCAACTGTTAAAGCATTTCTGGGAAGTTTATCTTTTGTCAAGAGTATCATTATTGTATGAAGAGTTAAAGTATTGTTCCAGACCTCTCTACATTTCATAAAACCTATTTGCTCAGGTGCGATTATGAAAGGAATTACTTTTTATAATCTATTTGGTAGTATTGAAGTTAGTGCTTTAATATCTAAATTTATAAGAGCAATAGGTCTGTAGTTGTATGGGCTTGTTGTGTCTGATCTTGGATATGCTGCTTTGAGGTGTTAATCTATAATTTGCAAGGGTTGCATCCATTTGGTAATATTGTTTTTTCATTAAATTAAGCCAGACACCTCTTGTGGAGCTATAAAAGAGCTAACATCAGTGCTGAGGCTATGTTCCTTGAACATTGAAAGATTGATTTATGGTAGACCCTATATGAACCATTTTTGTCTACCATCGTAAGAGTTGTTGTACTAAATCCTTGGCTAATCAGAAATAGTTCAATCAGCACTTAATCTGAGCTGTAATGATATTATTTAAAGTCCAAAAGTGAACTTTCCTGTCCATTCAAATGATATATGGCTTCATCATACTGTTAAGATCTTGAAATACAAAAGAAGAGTCAGTGCAACTAAAGTTCCTTGTTCATGCATAGGTGAACAACACATTTAAGCCATACACATTAATCACCCAATGATACTTTTTATGTACTTCCTTTAGCACTTTTTAACACCTTGCCACAAAAAAAAAAAATATCTGCCATATATTAAATGTGCATAAAAACACATCTGAGATTAGTTTAGAGGATGGTGTCTATCAGTTTGTGAAGATAATCTTCCCCTCCCTCTATGTTATTTGGAGGTGTGTCAGTGTGCCTACGACTCTCATTCTGCAAACAGCAGCTGAATATTGTTTGTCCCCTTCCCTTTTGTGTTTGACTTATACACATGTAATCTGTTATGTTTGGATGCCAGTACATTGTATATCCCCAATTGTATATAGCATGGGCAAAAAGGGTTAAGGCTTTATTCCTAGTGGACCTTTTAATACATTACAAGATGTCTGTTCAGCTGAGACATTAGGGGAGGTTTATCAGATTTGAATAGACTGTAACCTTGTTTTGGCTCACTTCTCCAACAACCTTAACTGTTTATCATTCATGTTTATTGAAGTATAGAACAAGGGTTTAAACATATACAAAGGATTATTCATCCCTCTAGCCCAATTATCATATTGTCCTCGATTTTCTGCTTAACAAAAAGGTTTTTAATACCGTTGGTGCCCGGATCATTTTTAAATAAACCATCAAACCCGGACAACACTGCCAAGAGGTAACACTTGTTACTTAATTAGGTCTACAGTGTACATAGTATAACTCAGGCATTGAAAGCTTTGCCTGCATAGCCTTGCCTTATATGTTCTTTGCATTGGAGCACTAAGCCTTATAAGTTTGCCCTCATTATCAAATATATTGTAGCCTAATCATGTCTTACATGAACAACACATTTAAGCCATACACATTAATCATCCATTAACACTTTTTGTGTACTTCCTTTAGCTCTTCTTAACACCTTGCCACAAAAAAAAAAAGAGGCGAGAGCATTACAGTAATCCTAATGCTATTGCAGAGTACAGTTCGATGGTATCAATTGAGAAACAATGTCACTGCTCAGGTATCAATCTGTGTCTCACTGATCTGGTATTTCACAACACAAATTTGCCTAACAGTAAATGGGACCAATGGTATCAGTTAAAGAATTTGTGGTTTAGGTTAAATTATAGTTATCTTTGGTTATAAGTTGTTTAAATTTGCCCTTGAGAAGGTAAAGGTACATGCAATTGCATGGTGCTCCGAGGGCCAGCTTCTTGTGTTTTTCTGTTCTGGTCTTGAGTTTTGTCTAGGTGAGGTTAATTGCGTATAGTCTTAGTTTTTTTGTGTTGTTCAACTAGCAAGGGGCTTCTAATGTACAGCTCGTTATTCTCCTCTCACCCTTTGCTCACATTATTTTCCCCTCTTCCTATTTGCCTTCCACGTCTTCTGTTGTTTGTTAGGGTTATACAGGAAGAGGTACATAGTATCATCAAGTGTGGAAGCTTTTGAAGAACTTCCTGTGTCAATGGAATTCTACAACAGCAGAACTGGTGTTATCTGGTTTATAAAAAAGCTCTTTTCTTTAATTTACCAAGTACTTAACAGCAATGACGATATGATATATAAATATATATATATATATATATATATATATATATATATATATATATATATATATATATATATATATATATATATGTATATATGAAGCCAATGTAGAGGGTTTCTCAGACATATGTGGACTTTTATTTGTTACTGACTTTGTTGAATGCTTTAACAAATGTAGTTTTGGCCTCTTCTGTGTTGACAATATGATATGTGCGCTCCTTGTACTAGAAGGTCAGTAAAGCAGGGTACTTCATTTGGAAGCGGATTTTTTTGCTTATTAGATAAGCACAATAACTAGACAGTGCCTGCCTTTGTTGTTTTATGGGGAGCGGAAGGTCTTGCATTATTGTGATTCGGTGACCTCTCCAAGTAATGTTTCTTTTCTGTTTAGCAGCTGATAAGATGGTGGAGACATGAGATGTATTTAGTATTCTGGCGTAAATTTGTCATGGATTGTCAAGGTCCTGAGTTTTGTGAATGGAGCGGTGTGCTCTTTATATGATGACTTCCCAGGCAGTGGTTTTGTTATCCAGTAGAGTGTTGAGGATTTGTTTCAGTATGTGGAGCAGCTGAGTATGATCAAATTTCTCTGGAACCCCTTGAACCAGTATGTTGTTTCTCCAACTTCGAGCCTCAAGATCAATTAGTTTCTATTGGATTTCTGTGACAGTATTGTTGTTAGCTTTCATGTTCTTTTGTATTTCTTCTACTTTCTCCTCATTTGCCATTATTTTTGCTTCAATTTGTTCTAGTCTTGTTATTATTTGATCTAAGTTTTTTCCGAACAATGATAGTTTAACTGAGAAGTTTTGAATTTCTGATTGGAGAGGTTGAATGGGCTGTTTTTAAATCTTCCATAGGAAATGGAGATTCTGCTTTTGATCTCACAGCTGGCTTATTGGTGTCTTTCTGTGTTTTGCTAGTTTTCTGACATTTAGAAGTGGTATCCTTTTCAGGGGAGGCTATTAGTGATAGTTTAGTTTTCACTGTTTGTGTCTCCATTTGTTCAGGTTGAATAGACATTTTTTAAGATTGCTTTTAAATCATCTTCTTAGGTCTCAGTTCCCAGGAAGGCCAATAAACACGTGGAAACATATCCCCTTCTCCAGACAGGTGCTAGCTTATTAAAGTCAGTTATTTGCTATTAGTTTCTAGAAATGATGCCTTTTGTGCAGTAGATATTTATTTTGAAGCAAATTGCTTTGTTTCCTCATGATTCTTATCACTCGATGTTGGCTCTGGTAAATAGATAATATTGCCAGGAGTTAGGAGCAGCTTTGAGTGTGTGCTCAATGACCGGTGACCATTTTGGAATCTGGAAGCTTTTTTTATGGGTATGGATAGCAAGATACAAACAGTGAAAATGTTAGTCCCTTTAGTTTTATATGCAGGGCAGACCTATTTTTCTCAACCAGAGGAGAAGTTGTAGATAGCAATTAATAAAGACTTGAAGAATTTTATCTGGGAGGGAAAGAGGGCAAGAGTCAAGTGGGATAAGTAGATCTTTCCAATAGAAAAGGGTGGTTTGGGATTACTTGATTTGAAGGGGTATTTCAGTGCTACACAGTTGAGGCTGCTATGCCTAGCACAAGCAGAAAGCTATAATTCAAAGTGGAAAAGGATGATCATGAAACATGGAAAAAGCTCAAGTAACAAGATGAGACTTGGATCTTGGATGCAGATCCTTAAGGAGAGTAACAATAATCATACATAATATTGTATTCATAAAGTAGCAAAAATTATTCAAAAACTAAGCCAACAAGGGAATGGAGAAAGGCGATTCTGCTGATAGGGATGACTGCAATCATGGTACAGAGAATAGGCAAGAGGGTGCATAAATTTACTGGAAAAAACTGGCAAATGAACCAAGATATTAGGAGCAAATAGAGAGGGAAAGGTAATACAATTGCAAGAGGTGAATAATTCATTTGGACTGCAGGCTAGAGTTTGCCTTCCCTGTCAGGGACTGATATCAAATTATAGTCAATGAGAAAGGAATAGGCAGATCCTCAGTAAAATACCAGTACTGGTAGAGTTGTTAGTAGAATCTATAAAAAAAGCTGCTGTTAAAAAAGGATAATTAGTAGGGCATATAAAATATTGCATGATAACTATAGGATTCAATCAGAGGAGGTGAGAAAAGATTGGGAAGAGAGACTAGATAAGTAATTCACAAAGAAACAACTTAAGAATATATGTATAGCTCCCAAATATGTAACCAAGTCTAGAAGATTTAGAATCTTTGCCTGGAAGTGTTTGCATATTTATTTTTATACCCTAAGCAGGCTTCAAATAATTTTTCCTCAGACAGCCTGCAAATCTTTGAGGAGTGATGGAGAAGAAAGAGATAATTGAGAACATATTTTGGAGTGCAATGAGTTTAATGACTTTACAAACTCTCTTACTTTACAAACTCTCTTAGAAATAGTGGGTGAGCAAATTGGTGTAATTAAGGTAATTATTTTTTGAGCTGAGATACAGAATCAGAGTTACCTAGACATAATAAGGCCTTGTTAAGTTTAATTACTAGAAAATTGAAGTTGAAGGCTAACCCAAATGTATGAGAAGGAGTGAATATAGTAACAGAGATAAACAGACTGGAAGTGGCATCTTTAGAAAAGGGTATGAGCAAATTACATGGGGAAAATGGGAACTGTGGGAATAATGCATGCAGAATAATATTTTGGGGGAGAAATTATGCTTAAGGGAAGGCAGGAATTGAATGTGCTATGCAATATTTGACCAACAATGACAGTATAGAAGATCATTGTTGTTGTTGTTCTTCTTCTTTTGGCTTTTCCCGGTTAGGGGTTGCCACAGCGGATCTCCGGTCCGTTAATGATTGGCAGTAGATTTTTATGGTGCCGAGGTGTCAGCCCGATAACTAACCTTCAACGAAGGCACGCCCATTCACGCATGTCTTTTGAACACCACTCAACCATGGGGAGGACATGCAGACTCCACACAGAAGGCATTCCAGCCGAGAATCGAACGGGAGAACCTCTTGCTGTAGAAGATCATATGTGATGTATAATGTTTGCAAATGAAAATATGTCAATATGGTTTGTTTTCATTTATATTAATGTATGATTGCCTGTGTCATAAGTGAAGATTGCCTATGTCATAAGTGATAATTCAATAAAGATGTTTCTTGTTTAAGAAAAAAAAAACAGACTTAATAGTTGTTAGTAACAGTTTTGCATTTATTAATTTATACATGAATTAATTTGTTAGTATCAATTTTAATTTGTTTAATAATTAGGTTATACAGTTCCAAAAGGCAGTAACAGGTTTTCTTTGTGTTACAGTTAGGTCCAGTGATACAACAAATCTGAATTAATAAAATTATAAAATATATATTTTTCTGTTCTTTAAATAAGGTTTTATCAAGTAGCATGATAAGTTACAATCAGACAAACATAACATAATGGCCAAAAACTGCTGTCAGGCTATGACTATGAATTGTAGCCTGAGAAATAGACAGTATTTTATAGGATCATAGGAGATTACTAGGCTATCAACCTGGAGGTCATTTTAAGCCTAGCCATTTCATCCCAATGTAATACCATAGAAATGCTAGTCAGTACGCAAGATTGCATTTAGTGATGACTGCCCATGTCCATGAGGGTTGTGGTCTCTGTCCCTGGTAAGAATTTATGGTGCTCCATACACTCATCCAGGTTCCTCTTGAACAGTGTCATATTGGTGCTCTGTTTCACATGATTGGTAGCCTGTTCCAAAGACGTGGCAGTCATAGTCCCATTTGATTTACGGATATGCAACAGGTTCATTAGGTGTGGGTCTTAGATTGCTCTGTAGGCCAGACATAAGTCTCCCCTAAGAAGTCTATATTATATGGAGTATAGTGACAGGGAATTTAGTTGGTCTGTGTAAGGCACATGCTGGAGCCCTTTGATCTTCTTTGTTAGAAACCTCTGAGGTCTCTATAATTGCTGCAGGTGTTTAGTATGGTACATGCCAAATGGGGCATTATACTCAATTATGGGCCAGATAAGTGCTAAGTATAGGGGGGTTATAACTTTTTTTGCTCTTGAGGCGATGCCTTTATTAATCAAGTGTGCTGCATAGAAAGCTGTCCTTACTACAGTAGACACATGGTGGTCAAAGTTAAGGTCACAGTCAACTTGTGATACCAGGACCCTTACCACTTCATGGGTACTTAGGGTATTGTTGCTAATTTGATAGTGTGAGGAAACATTGTGCTAAAGGGAATGATGATGCATTTCTTTGCATTCAGTTTGAGACCGTGACTAATACACCAGTCACTGATCTGCTTGAGACCCTCCTCAGTATATCAACATCATTTGGGGATTCAATGATTGCATCTAGTTTGCAGTCATCTGCAAACTTAGTCAGCCACAACCCCTTTGTTTTGACCTGAGCTTCTGAGAAGTATATACACCAAAGAGTCAGGGGGCTCAGCACTTACCCCTGTGGCACTCTACTGGTGACAGGTCTGCTGGTTGATGTGGCATTACTCACTTTGATAGTGTGTGCCCAGTTTGTGAGCCAGTTGGCAACCCATCTACTATGAAGGGGTTTACATTCAGTTTTCTAAGTTTATCAGTAATGCTTGAATGTGGGATTGTGTCAAAAGCCTTTGCCAGGTAGAGGTATGCTGTGTACACAAATTTGCTCTTGTCAATTGCCTTGGTCACAAATTTCAAAGAAATCCACCAGATTTAACAGGCAGAATCTGCCCATCACAAAGCTGAATAGGGTAGGATCCAGGGCTTGGAGGTCATCTATGTCTTTATTTATGAGGTCCATAATGATACATTCCATGGCTTTACAGATGAGGCTGGTTAGGTTTATGGGTCTATAATTCCCTTGGTTTGTTGCAAGGCCACCTTTGTGGAGGGGAATAACTATTTCTGTTCTCCATTCTGCCAGAACAAAGCCTGTGGTTAGGCTATGATTAAAAAAGGATACTTAGTGGTGATGCTAGTTCATGTTTTAGCCTGTTTAGAAGACAGCCTGGGATGTTGTCTGGTCCCACAGAGGCTGTGTTTTTTGCCTTAACAAGGCTTTGAGGACCTTCTCTTCAGATATGTGTGGTGGGGGCCGGGGAGTTTGGGAGGAAGGTTTGTTGTAAGTTAGGAGGGGATAAGGGAGTGAAATTTTCACCAGACCTATCCACTAGCAGGTTTTCTATCTCTGTGGGGTCATTATGTGTGATACCGTTGGCCACTAGTTCTGCACATGCTTGGGTCCTACCATTTAGGTTATGTATACCACTGTAAAAGGCCTTATGGTTATCCTTGGCTGTACTTGCCAAGTTTTTCCTCAAAGGAGCCATTGGAGGATTTCACAAATTGTCTTTTTTGCCTGTTGAGACTGAGGAGGGTGCTTTTTCATAGCTGGGGCCTTGCCTTTGTTTTCTTGGACAGCAGCCCTTTGCATTTATTGTAAAGTTTGTTGATGCTGGATGTCCACCATGGCAGCTTGCTTTTATTTGGGGCTCTGGCTTTGATTTTTCTGGTATGGCTGAGTTTCTACAATTATGCACAGGGCTTAGTGTAAGCTTCTGCATAATTACCACTTTCAGCTTGGGCTGGGGCTTGGAATGCATTTATACCTTTACCTAGGAGGGTATAGTTTGCCTTGGTGTAGTTTTTTAGTCTGATTTCACTCTTTGTGAGTCCTGGTGTTAGTACCAGCTTGACGGTGACTGATTTGTGGTCAGTTTTAACTAATGAAGGTCAGACAGTTGCAGCAAAGCATCTGTTTGACATGTTGGTAAGTACCAGATCCAGAATGTTTGTTCCCCTTGTTGGCGTATGGAAAATTTGTTCCAGGGCATTTGAATTAACAAAGTCAAGGAACTTTAGCATTAGCGAGTTGGGGCTAGCATAGGTTTCCCAGATGATGGTGGAATAATTGAAATCCCCCATAACCAGTGTGTTCAGTAGAATTTGGATTGTCTTTAGTTTGGTCAAGCAGGCTTCATGGATGTCATGACCCATGGAGGGGGATCCATAACTGTCTGTGACTGGGGGTCTTACCCACCATAACCTGGACCTGGAATAACTCCATGGAGTTGTCCAGTCTAGCTAGACAGGAGGTGAATTTATCTCTAATATAGATTGAGACACTGCCTCCTTTGGATTTCACACATTCATTTTGGGGTCCAAAGGTGTGGAAGGCATTGTAGCCTTGCAAGGCTGGGGTGCTCTCTCTGAGGCCTTGAACCAGGATTCTGTGACTGCATAGACATCTACATCTAGTGTCAGAAGTGCTTCCAGGGAGTACGTGTAGGGCTGATGTAGATGTAATAGTAGTCATGGTTCTGATTTCTGCTCTTTCATTGGCTCAGTTGCAGAGACAGTAAAAGACAGACTTTGTCGAGCTTGTCAGAGTCAAAGGGTCTGATAGCAGTTGCTTCAAATTCAAAAATGAAAGATGTGACATGAAGCATAACAGGAACATTAGCATTATTTGTTTCTGCAGAACAAATTCTTGATTTCACTATAGAAGAACGTGTGTGAGGCGAGCAGTAAGAGTAAAAGTGATTATAGTACTATATTTGCATTGAGTGTGAGCTGGTATTACCTGTCAGTTGCCCCAGATTTTGAATCATATTTTTTGTCTACTCATCATAAAATCTGTGGTTTTCTATAATTTTATCCATCTCTGTGATGTTAATGTTGTGTTTGTATTTCTGAATAAAGTGTGTGTGTGTGTGTGTGTGTGTGTGTGTGTGTGTGTGTGTGTGTGTGTGTGTGTGTGTGTGTGTGTGTGTGGGTGTGTGTGTGTGTGTGTGAGTGGTGTTGACATTAACTTAAAGCAATGGTGCTGAAAGGTAGGTCCAAGAGGGCAAATGTACACATTTATGCCCCCACATTAAAGGACAGGGCAAATTTATACATTTCTGCTGCCACTAGCTGGAGACGTAAATTTATGTGTACCCAAATTTTGAGTGGTATGATTTTGGATCCTCTGTTATGGTTTCTGATAACCGGCAGCTATGATTTTGAAAGCTGGGAGGTGTAGAGTCATGCAGTGGAGGGACAGGTTCTTAATGCAATTTATCCACAGCCTACACAATACATTACCACTACTAGTCAAGCTAAAATACTACTTTGTCTACATTTAAAGCTAATCTTGATTGGATGAGTAAATCTAAATTGGATCTATGGTTATATTGTGTGTCCCTGCTTAATGTAGGAGGTGAGCAAGAACTTTTAGGTCTGTCTGCTTAAAGCTTCATATGTCTATGCATCTTATGTGTTTCATGTTCACTTGCCTAGTACTGTTTCTATGTTTCTGTGCTCGTGCACAGGGATTTCAAAGTGGGTCTGCTGGTATGATAGGATGGCACTTTTAAAACAACTGATTTTATTTATTTTATTTTACATTTGTTAACCAGGAAGGTTTGATGGACACAAGTCCTTTTTCAGCGGAGGCCCGGGGGGAAAAGCTCCACATGAAAGCAAATACATTCAAATGCAAGCACAAAAGTCAACAGTTTAAAGGACAAAAGACATCTCAATGCAATCACAAGTCAACAGTTTAAGTACCAAGTACAGGTACATTCTGATCATATATAAGTGAAAACAATGCTATATACAGTAGGCTTGAAATTTATGTAGGTAGCTTAGGTTATATATTATGAAGATTATGCCAGATATGCATAAAGCAATAATTTCAGAGAAACAATACAACCCACGATGGACAAACAGTGAGCACCTTAAAATAAGAGGTTCAGTCGGTGAAGCTGAAGTAGTTAATATTTGAGCAATGAGGAATGAAGAGTAGGAGAGAGAAACTGGGGTGTGAGAGAAAAGAAGCAAGTGTACAATGATGCTGCTGTTGTCGGTTATTATATAACATGAAATGATAATGCAATTCAATTCAATATGTCCTCATAAATTAAGGGACATAACCAGAACAAAACAATCAAAGGTGAATTGCAAAAAACATAGCATACCAGTTTGGGCATAAAGCCTTCATCAATGCAATAGCTATGTTCATCCAAATCACATTAAATACATCACCCTTTGCTATTATTGGTTGTTACAAATGCTCATTAAGACCTGGTGCAAACAAAGCACCCAATCTGATAATCCACTTTTCTTCTTTATAGTTCAGCAAAGAATGCCATCCAACCTTATTATTCTGATTAAAACAAATTCTATCAATAATAATAAATGTAAATTTTGCCGAGGCATGCTTCATGGTATGTTTATATAACACATTGGTGGCTTTGACACGTCTAATATCACTCAAGTGTTCTGACATCCTAAATTTGAATGGACAGGATGTTTGTCCTACATAAAATGTGGAAAAAGTGCAAGTGACCAGATATATTACCCAGTCATTACTACAATTTCCAAATACCAAGATATCAAAAACTTGTGATGTATTCTGGGATGCAAAATGTTTATCTTTTCTAATGTACTTACAAAAATTGCAGTGTCCACAAGGATAGCACCCCGTTACTAATTGACAAGCCAAACTCATTAGGTTCATACCCCTGTCCTTATTCACTATTTTTTTTTTATAATGGTTGAACCAACCTTCCATCATCTTACCATTCCTATATGAGGAAAGACATTTTGGAGGTATTATTTCCCTTAACCTGTCATCCATATGGAAAATATCCCAATGTTTTTGAACCAAATGTATAAAAAAGTATGTATTATTATCAAAATTGTTAACAAACCTATGTAAGTGGTTGTTGTCGCTTGTCTTGTCAGGATAAAACAGGTGAACATTCATGGGTTCAATTCAAGCTTTATTACACACAAACACATCAGGAATGAGGCTTTGTAACTTAAACTTAAATAAACCTATAAACAGACTGACTACCACACTCATACATGTTAACACTCTGGCTGTTTTCTCAAAATGGCACTGCTACCTGCTCACTATTTATATGCATGTGCTTACATCTGGAAATGATTTTTAAAGATACATAAACATGCAATGGTCTTCATCATACCACTTTGAGAAATGGTCCATATATGAAATGACAATACTCAATGACATGCAATTTACAGAAATTATCTTTTGATATGCAGCTATACAGAACTAATTATTTGACATGCAATCATACAAAATCAGACACATATAAAACAATCATGTCCAGGTTGCTGTGTATTTTATACTAGGTCTGGAAATATGACCTGATTCTGTAACATAAAAGTCTGAACTGGATCTAGCAATGGAGACTGCCTTCAAGGAATGTTCAACTTTGGGGACATCTGGGACATTATCAGAAATGGGAATGGATATTGAGATATGTTCTTCAGTATGAACATTGTCAGGGTTGCTCTGAGAGTCTGTATCACAGGTACAATGCTGCAATATCATTTCTGATACAGGAAGAAGATGCCTGTGGTTTCTCCTGTATTCTGTACTCTCAGATTTCAGTCAGTAGGATCTCAGCTTGGCACATATACCTCTCATTGACCAATTTGATCAAAGCCTTTCGCCATTTGCATCCTCACTGTCTCTCCTTCTTTTAACAGATGATGAAATCTGCTCATTTTATCATAGCTGGACTTCTGAGAGGAACGCTTTTTAAAAAGTTTGGCTTTGATTGCTCAGTTGTTTTTAGCATTAGGATAGAATACCCTTTAGCCATATGCAGTACTGCAAACAGGCATATTCATGCAAATGTATTGTTTTTTTATATGCAGACTGTGGTACACAACCAAGACTTAATTAAAGTGTACTCTATCAAGGCCAGAAATATGTCAGTAATACCAGAGATTATTTGATAAATAGCAGAAGCATGTTAGCTTCTGATGCAGAAAGTGTGTTGCAAAGATACACAAACAAGTATTTCTGAGTCTGCATGTGCGCTGCTTAGCTTGCACGATGTTTGCAGTTCTTCTCATAAGCCTATCTATTCTCCCACCGTTTCCCCAGTGGCAAGCACAAAGGACATTATTAACTAGTGACATCCACTTGCAAAATAGTTCTGCCTTACTCTTGTGTACCACCCACCAGATACATCACTTAGTAACATGTGCACAAGCCAAACCCCTTCCGACAAACACAGCAATTAGATAATTTGTAATATAGCAAGCTCTGTAAGAATTAAAAAGCTATACATGCCCTCAGACAGCTATTGTATCAGTAAACTTTGAACATCTCAGGCTGCAGTATGCATGAATTGTATTAATACACATATCAATAATAAATGCATTGTCAGTTAATGAGCTGTATATGTACAAACATCCTATTTACTGTACCATAGCAGTCTGCACAAGCAGTTAATATAATGCAGTCTTTGCATGGCTGTACCTTAAAATAACAATGGAAACAATCAGTGCAAGTGGATACTTTCAGGATGATTCTCAGATAGAAGTACAGGGATAGAAGTATGTGATATCAGCTCTTTGTAGATACATTTACATTTCTAAAACAAAGGCTACATTTAAAAATCTAGATATGCAAACTTTCATTAAGCAATTTGTAGCATGATAGGGCCCATGACAGATGTGGAAGCTTATATAATGAAATTTAAAAGTTTCTAGTGCAGCCATCATGCTAATGAGGCATCAGCTACTGATTGTACCAGAATAGCACAGTTTTTTCTTATTGCAGCAATGATCAATGCCACACTAAGTGGTGCACTCACTGATATGCATGCACATGGGTACATGAAAAGCACAATGAGTTTGCATGGGTGGGTCAATAAGACCTGCATGGATGTGGTTAAATGTACTTTTCTTTTGTGTCCTACAGAGGCACAAAACAGCAATATTGCTAGCACACTTAAGCAACATATAGCAAATGGGTACTTCCTACCCCAGTGTTCATCCCTTAACACCATGATGAAATGCCTTCCTTTTGTGTACTAAACAATGGTGCCACTATTGCTTTCGCATCCTAAACAATGGTGGCACCATGGCTAGTTCTGCTAACCAGCAGCCTGATATACTGCATCATATGTTCAAGAAAGTCAAACTGAATGACTCTGAGAGGGCTACCATACTTCTCAGTACAGCGACCAGCTGAATGACCATGGTATTTTTGGGTGCTGATGGGGGCAGAGTTCCAGGTAGTGCAGCTAAGATATTAATATCTTTCTCTTCTTGCTTCATAGAGACCGCTGGGAGTACCTAAATGGAAACTCCTCTGAAGATTCTAAAAATAAAATGGATTCAAAGGTTCATAGGACAATACTAGACTATTGGCCTGGAGGCCCTTATAAGCCTAGCCAAGAATTTCGCCCATGTTCCTACAAAGTCAGCACCTGTTTTCCCTGTTCAGCAGAGACACAGGTGGGATCCCAGGTTTGTGTTTTCTGTTTCCCATCCAGTCGACCAGGTTCCTCTTAAAGAGGGATAGTAAGGTACTCTGCTTGACATGGAGAGGAAGTCTTTTCTACAGATGGGGGGGGTCTTTGGGACACAAATCTATCCCACCAACAAGTTCAATTAATGTCACAGACCAGGTTAAGGCCTTCCATGTGGGTTGCGCGAGTGGAGTCTGACTTATGGATATACAGTAACTCCATCAATGCTGGGTCTGACATGGCCTTGTATGCCAGACACAGGTCAACTCTGAGCAGTCTGTATGAGACTGAGTAGAGGGACAGGGCGTTTAGCCTATCTGTATAGGATAGGTGTTTGAGACTGTGGATTAACCTGGTCAGGAACCTCTGTGATCTCTCCAGCTGCTGCCTGTGCTTGGCAAGGTTGCCTGACACAGTCTTGCCATGCATTGTCAGATGCCACTGGCATGACTTACTACAGTGAGCAGTGTTGGTTGGTACCTCTGCAGCAACCTGTGGAGGTGCTATCCTGATTATCTTAGCAGTTGTAAAGCAGGGGTCAGATCAGGTGTCCCTGAGATGTATTTTAAGTACTTCTAATAGATGATTGGCATTTAAATTGAGCTAATTTATATATACTATTACTGGAAGTGTAATTTATGATTTCTTTATAATTTTTCATTCTCTTATAACTCAGGAAGTTATTTTGGAGAACACCCTCCTTTGCCAGAGGAGAGCTGAGGGGCTCTTTAGATGAAGGAATGGATATAGGTGTTTCTTTTCATATTTTGCTGTATTCATTATTTAGCTACTAGTTATACAGACACATTGCCACAGTGTGCACCTCTATACATGTTAATATTTAGTTGCATTATTGCCTGTTACATAAGTGGAATTAATTGCATATATGCTATTAAAAGATACATTTCATACAAAAGTAAAGTGAACTGTGCAGTGACAGTTTTTATTACAGTTTTATAGGTATAACAGTTTAATTAGATAACATCTATTAGGACAGTAAAACAATGCACAAACTTGTAGTCTCTGTTCTTCACATACCCACAAGTAGGAGACATGACACAGACACACTGTCCAATGACATTTACTCAGTATAAGACAGCCATATCTGCTTAGCTGTACCAATGACTTGATCAGGGGCCTGATAAGTATAGCTGCATGCAGCAGATGAGCACACTGCATAACTCAGAGAATACTTTTCCTGGAATGGGGAAATGTTTCTGCAATGTGAAAATAGATGTGCATATATTTGTCATGGATGAACAGGTCATTGACTGGCAGTTTATTGTATGTGTTTTAAGTGTGGGGGGTTGTACCTTTACCTTGTTGTTAAGTTTTAGACTCACAGTGATTGTTGGATGTAATCCCATAGATAGCAACTTTCATGTGCTTCAGTTCTGCAGATTTAAAAACTGTCAATGGCTTTCTCATACATACACATTTTTATTGATATATTGATATGTAATGAGTGCATCTGGGTGCCGCTTTTCTGTAGGGTGCTTTTAGGTGGTCCAGAGATCTGGTAGTTCACAGAGAGGCTATAAATTTTTCCATACATGACTATGTTGCCCACACTTTTTTCTACACAGTTGCATATACTCTTGCAGTACTATGAACTGTGATACTGCACACATGCAAACACATCATAATACAGGGACAGGTTATAATGCAAGTAGGCAGGAGTTTGGGATATGTCACACTACTATGCCTATTTAAATTACATACCTTAGCTAGAGCTGTGGCTCAGAGGAATAAAGCAGTGACTATGGCCGAGGTGACCCCAGTTTAAGTAGTGGCTTGGGCATCAGAGGTGCTGGCAGGAAAAGAAGGATGCAGCTGTCCTGGGGGAGAAAGTTGCATGCCTGAGGCATGCATACTGGTTAGATTTTCCTAGAAGAGGCTGGGGAAATAACCACGGAGTGCTTCTTCATTATGGGAAGGGCAGCTTCTTGCAGAAGTGAGGAGCAGCTAGGTGAGGTCCATCCATTTCGCACTCCACCTTCAGGGTATTACTAGGCATGTGCAGTGATAGGGACATCAGGAAGAAAAGTACCTCTGGCAAGTAGTAGCATTATGTGGACCTCGGATGCCTTGATTTTCTCACTGGCCCCAACCAGTCCAGGAGGGGTAGGTATATATATATATATATATATATATATATATATATATATATATATATATATAATATCTCTCTCTCTCTATATCTATATATATATATATATATATATATATATATCTCTATATCTATATATATATATATATATATATATATATATATATATATATATATATACATAATCATATTGCTCTGAGAGATTACATGCCACTCCTCTCTCCAACTGTGTGTGTCTTACTATCCTTCTTTTCTCCTTTTTTTATTTTTTTGGTTGATTTCATTTTTTTCTATTTATGTTTCCATTTTAAAGAGCATGACAATGCTGTGCCAGTGGTGTAGTAGAGGTCACCAGTGCCCCTGCTACTCCCAGCATTCTCTTTCAGCTACTCCATATGGCTTCAGGCCTGCCTCATTATTGCTGGAGAATGGGGGGAGCAGGATGGCTCCCCAGTTTCCTCTTGTAGTCACTTATCTGAGGGGACAACCATAGTTCCCTCTTGTGGCACTGCCAAAAGTGCATACAGAAATGATGGAGATGTGAGGCAGTGGGTTGACTAGTGGCTGAAAACATGAATCAGCTACCTGGAGAGTATCCTCACATGGCTTACAAAGTTATACCACTGCTTGGCTTTGCCTTCACCCCTCAGGTATGGCCCTCACCAGACCTGAGTCTAGTCCAAGTACTGCAGACAAAGGGGGGTAGTAACCATCTTATCCCCAATTCTAATGTTCCTCTTTCTTCATGTGTCATGTCCCTCCTCTGCTTGTTATCCATTGTTTCCCATCTGCACTGTCCTCCTTTTGTATGCATGCCTATATTTTTACTGCCACCCCCAAGTGTGTCAGCACCTCTGTATTTGTCTCTGGTTTATGTTTGTTTGTGACCCTCCTTCTAAACCTCATACTGCTTCCATTCCTTGTCCTTCTCTTCCATCCTCCCCATCTTTCTTTCTCATTAACATAAAAATGTGCACTTCTCCATGAAAAAAGTATACAATCTCCCACACTCCCATTTAAACTCCCTTGTTCTATGTATATTTTCCCCTGCTTGCTATAGCTCTCTTCCTACTTTCCTATGCACATTTTTCTACCCCTCAAAAAGTAAAATAAATAAATAAATATAAATGTTGGAGTAGGCCTTTTAATGTGATTTGTGGGCTTTTGTGTAGTGTCACTCAGTAACACATGGTTATGCATGTACATGCTATATACTCAGCTGGTTTCTTTGCATGTGTCCTAGCCCAGTTGCAGAAATCTCTCTCTTTTGCATGTATCATTTCCACAGATGGGTTTTTCTAATCAGTAATGGCTTGGGCTGTAAAATTACAGCTAATTATTAACTGACTTTAGGCCACATTGAGGAATGAAGCATACTGACAGGAGCATCAGAGCTATTGCATTAGCCACATTTCTGAATCTAGGGCATACATTTTGCACACTAAACAGCAACAGAAAAATAGGAAGCTCAGAGTATCAAGTAAAATAAAACATAATGTTTATTCTTAAGGACAGGGAGAAGCTGAAGCAAAGCCGCAATGATCCAGTAGTGTCAACCCCCAAAAATAAAATAAAATTGAAATGTAAGCACTCTGTATTGTTCACTAGCCTGGGACTTCAGTTTCTTACTCATATAACTGTCTGTAAGTCAAATGCATACTAATTTGGCATACGTAACACTACATGGCATGTTGGTTATGTCATCTGTATAATAACAACATTTTTTTAGGTATACTTCACATTTACTTCTAATGAATTTAATGCAGATTTCATTACTCCAAAATGCAATATAGAGAGTGGTAGAGACAGAAAACAATAAAACATATGTCTTGTTTTGCCCCACATTTAATAAATAAAAATATATATATATATATATATATATATATATATATATATATACCTCTTGGCCATCCTGTTTAACTTTACCCTTTACCCCTGAGGTAGTGTGATCTTGGAGTTGGTATATTTAGTTGGGGGGGGGGGGGTAATTTTGTTTGTTTTTTGGAGGGGTGGCCAAGAGGTTACTTACTTCAAGTGGAAAGTCGGTGTTCCAGATGTCGGTCTCCTGTTTTTTCATTTCAGTCATCTCGGCGAAGTGAAAGTCAGTGATGTGGCTGTTCGGGTAAGTGAAGTAGACCCATATATAAATATAGATATATATATATATATATATATATATATATATATATATATATATATATATATATATATATATATATATATATATATATATATATATATATTTATGTAGATAGATATATATATATATATATATATAGAGAGAGAGAGAGACAGAGAGAAAAGCATGGGAGAGAGACAGAGAGATGTGTGTGTGTGTGTGTGTGTGTGTGTGTGTGTGTGTGTGTGTGTGTGTGTGTGTGTGTGTGTGTGTGTGTGTGTGTAAACCATTTATGTCCGTCATTACACATCTAATACCACTGTATCCACAAGAGTTGACAATTTTTATAATAAAAAACATAATGAAATATAAACTTAAAAGAAATCCCAAGAAAAAGTACAGTTTGAGCACAAATACTATTACAAAAACTAACAAAATTGCCCAAAGAAAATAGGAGACCAGGGGGTTTGTCCTTTTTAGTCAATAAGGACTTTTTTTTTTTCAGTTTTTACATTTTCCACAACAAAGATGTTTTTTATTCACACATGCACCATCATGTTCAGCTAAGGCATTAGATAAATCACTATTATTTTAGTAGCAAGTCTATGTTCATTAATTCATTGCAAGAGCTTCCTAGTTGTTTTACCAACATAAAATTTCTTGCACATAGAAAGTGCAGCTGTACAGACCACACCATGCTGGTTTTACAAGTGTATCTTCCTTTACTAAAAAAAATTCTGTTGAGTTGAATTAAAAATAGACTATGCTTGCACTATTATCGCTATACCTTTTACAGCCATTAAACAATAGGTGTCCAAGGACTGACAACTTGTGTTATATTGGATTGCTTTTCAAGCAAACCATTTAAAGTTTTTTTTTTCTTAAAAATAAACTTTGTTTTTTCTCCAATAACTTTGACTAGGTTCTAATTACCTTGAATAATCTTCCATTGTCAATAATAATATGCTTGATGCTACTTGCATCCAAACTAATTGGCAATGGAAAAGCCCTTGTAAATGTAAAGAATCCTACAATCCTTATAAAAATGAGGAATGTTACAGTGCATATACAATAGTGGCAACACCCCCAAATCTTTTATGGGGTCAGTACCTTCAGTAGTGGTGTTTATCATGTTTTAGATTTCATACCCTGCACAGACTATGACTCAGCTTGAAAAGCAACTGTTTCCTTGTTCATCATTTTTCACTAATCCTATGACACTGTTTTCTGAGAAAGTCATGCCTGCCTTGAGCATGTCCTAGTACTTACAAAGTCAGAGCTCAAAGGGATCATAGCCAACCACCACTACAAACGCCTTAGAAAAGCTTGGAAACATTTAACCTACAAAGTATGCCCACCTGACTGAACACTATGTTTGATATATATTATCTAAGAGTCAGCATTGAAAGCTGATAAGGATTCTGCTGAGAGGACCACACTTGGAGAAGCTGGTATTGTTTTGTGAGGCTTTTATTGTATGAGAATGCAAATATTCTTGCATCAGAATAAACTGATGAGAACTGATTTGACTCATTTAATCTATCATCTTCTTTGTGGTATGAGATCATAAATGGACAGCTATAGTCTGGAGCTATCATGGCTAACACAGGCAGCTTGGAGGATTTAACAGATTTATGATCAATTGCAAAAGTCTGCCATTTTCTCCATTCTGTTCTCATAGTGCCTAACTTATGCATCTGACGCATCTTCCACTGCTCCCCCTACCCCTACCACATACTATTTCAGGTCCTAAATGCTTCTGTGCATATTTTGACAAACAATGACAAGGAAAAGAAAAAATGAATTTAGAAAAGCCGTAATACTGATATACAATATTCAAAATCAGTACTCTGAATCTGTTGTGTTTTAAGGTATACAGATACCATTCACATCATTTAAGGGAAATCAACAAGTTGTCCCAGAAATTGTGTCAAATCAGTTTTAAGAGACTATATTGCTGATATAATTGGCAGTGAATATATGCTTGTAAATTACCTCAGACCTACCACTAGAACTCAAGATGCATTACCTAAGTTTACAAAAGAACTTGGATTGACAGCTCTTAATGGAAAGGAGATGGGTTATGGTAAGCACCAGGTTTATGTATAGTGGTAAACAGTGCTGGAAAATAACAATGCTCGATTATACTTCAAAAGTGGTGTTTCTAAAGGAAGCCATGCAAATGAAGAATCTGAGAAAATAACAATGTCAGAATGAATGCCTGTACTGTGAAGACTTAATTAGAAGCATAGACGTTACTATGAATATGATAAATAGATATAGATACTATGAATATGATAAATAGAGATGCTGTAAGAAAAAAAAATCAAAATTTAAGATGTTTATAAAAAGCAGTACATTAAGTCCAGAATACCTAAAATAGAAGGTTTGACATGCATTAAAATGGATAATAATCACGAAGGACAGACTAATCTGAAAGAGCTTCATGTTGTTAATGTAATTAACCAATAAGTTATTGCATTTCCTGTTTTAAAACACCACAGCTTTGTAAAAATAAACAAAGGGTCACTGCCTTATTCATAACAATATCAAGTATATTTTAATCAACGCACGATTCATAATAAATGCACCAAAATGCATCAGTTAACTGAACAATTGCTTACATCACAAATGAAGCATATGTTCAGCATTTGTAATAATTATTAACATTTATTTCATATGGGCAAGCATTTTCTTCACGATTACTGAGTTTTGCATGATTCCTACATATGCATAGTACTGAAGCATTCACAATATATGCTCAAATATGTAAGACATAAAATAAACAGCCTGTGAAGATGTAAGACATAAAATAAACAAACTAGCTTTTGAAAATGGTTCTTAGCCTGTACATTTTTTAAACAAATGAATTGAGATTACCACTCGTTTTTTCAGACAGCTTTCTAGCCACAAGCCTAAAGAATTGTAGAAAAACAAATCAGAATAAACAAAGGAGTCTTTTTTTCTGCACATTTGTTGGTTGCACATTACCTAAAAAGTATAAGCAAACACTTCTAGATTGCATGTCCATTGCTGACTTGTTCCTATCATAAGCTTGGGTATTACTAGCATCAGCCTAGATGTGTTTCAGTTTGGTAATTGCCATTTTATCCCACTTATTATAGTGAGGGTAGAACCATTAGAGAGCCACCCTACTTACACTAGCTGCCATCATGATCACAGGCTGACCAAAAAGGTAGCTCATAACCTCACTGCTTACACAAAACTACCTCTAAAAATTTTCACCTTGAAAGAAATGTATTTAGTTCTGATTTGCATGCAGCAGTTTCCATGACATAAGCCTTAGGTGACAGTACAGATATTGCCATTTCCACATCTGTGTTATATCTGTTTGTCAAGGCCCTTCCGAGCCTGCATCTGCTGGTCTCTGATACAGGAGATCTTTCAGCCTAATCGTATGCATGGTATGTATACTGAACCATCCGTTCAGTGCCTGATGGCACATGCTACAACACTGAAGTTTTCCCGGCCCCCCTTTGAACTAACCACTCTGGACACACAAAGCCATTTGACGACCTTTATTATATATTATCATAGCATGAACTTTAAACATATAAACAATCTTCCGGATTTACAAAGCCCTGTAGAATGTGCAGGATTAGTCTAAGAGCTATTTTCAGCAATATGGCCGATGTGCGATTCAGGAATGATATCCGGGACGTGCACGTGAGCTCTTAGACTAATCCTGCATGGACTGAGCTCCCGTATGCAAATTACCCTCATTTGCAGGTGAAAACAATGCAAATGAGGGCAATATGTGATCCAGCTGGCAGCTGTCCATGCAGGACGACTGCAGTGTGCAGAAATGTACTCAGTTAGTAACCGAGTACATTTCTGCAATCTACAAAACGGAGCTATGACAGCTCCAAATAAAGGCTGCATATCATTGAGGAGGAACCATGCCAATGGCCAAGTAGAAGGCCATTGGCATTGCAAACTGTTTAAAAAAAAATAAACAACTTTTATTTTTTTTTCGCCGATCCTGCCTGTTTAAGCATAGGGCAGCGGCGCGCAAATGGGATCGGGGAAAATAATAAAATAAACCTAAAATAAGCATTCTAACTAAAATCAGTATTCTGCCATGCAAGCCTTTGGCAGGCAGAAGACAACCTGGTCAGTGAGTAATGGTTGCTAAGGGGGGAGGCTCAGTGTGGGACATGTAACTATGCATTAGCAGGCAATCCTATGCAAATGAGGGAAAGGTTAGTGAATCCCAAATTTTTCCATGGTGTGAGGCAGGTCCCAAGAGTGTAAGAGTATAAATAGCTGGGTGCAAGACTAGGATATAGGTGACATCATGGGGGGGTGTCAGGCATACTGTAAGTGGATTGGAGACCTGTGGCTTGGGATTGCTCCTAGCTTAGCACAGCTAAGCTAGGGGTGTGTCTAAACCTGCCTAACACTCTTTACAAAGTGTAAGCAGGTGTGTGTGCCGCGCACTGGGTTTTACAGGAAGAAAAAGGAAGTTAAACCAGGAAAAATCAGCTCTGTGCAGACTGGAGCACTCCATTTACACGGCGTGCACACGGGCTTAAACAGGGAGACAATGGGAAGGGAAAACAGCAGTAGGAAGGTAATCAGGCGAACTAGCTTAGCTGACAGGTGAAATGGATCAGAATCAGCCAATTACACAGGCAGCAGACCAGCCCAGCTCAGCACACCGCTATAAACTATGCAAACACCTTTCCCCCTTGTTTTTCCCAAAAACTCTGCACCACTGGTGTATACAGACGGGGAAATTTTACAAAACGAAAGCAAGAGAAAAATGTTAGGAGCTACTTTTGCTATCATAAACCAGCATGTGCAAGAGGCTGAGGGTGGTGAGGATGTGAATACTGCTGAGCAACCCACAGTGAGGAGATGGAGAAGAGTGTACAGACCCAGGGTAACCTACCAAGGGCTACATGAGCTGGAGATAGTGAAGCACTATAGGGTGGACAGGGACCTCCTACAGCAAATTGTTGAGCTTTGCCAGCCACGCCTGACACACAGAACTAACAGAGGGGAACCCATCCCAGTGGATACCAAGGTATGTGTAGGTCTAAGAATACTAGCTACAGGTACCTTCCAAAGGCCAACTAGGGATATGATGGGGATTTCACAGGCATCAGCATCTAGGGTACTCCACCAGTTCCTGGATGCCATGTCAGCATATGTCAGTCAGCATGTATATTTCCCCATCACCCGTGAGGCGTTGGTCAGCAATATGAGTCTCTTCCACCAAATAGCAGAATACCATGAGGTAGTGGGTGCAATAGACTGCACGCACATACACATTAAAGCACCACCAGGTGAGCAGGGTAGGGTCTACATCAACCGCAAGGGCTTCCCCTCCATCAACTGCCAGGTCGTGTGCGATGCCCAGGGCATAATAATGAATGTGTGTGCTAGCTGCCCTGGAAGCTACCACGATTCCCACATCTGGCATCTGACGCAGCTGTACCAGACATTTGCCAATGGGGACATCCCACACGGTCACCTAGTGGGGAATTCTGGATATGCACTGGAGCCATGGCTGATGACACCCATCAAAAATGCAAGCACACCCGAAAAAGAACTCCATAATGAGGCACATGCACAAACATGAATCATAATAGAGCGTGTGTTTGGGATGCTCAAGTCACGGTTCCGGTGCCTGGACACATCCGGTGGAGCCTTGCAGTAATCACCAACTACATGTACCCAAATTGTCCTTGTATGTGCCATGCTACACAATATGATCCTGCAGAAACAGCTGCAGCAGGAACAGCATGGGACAGGGCCACACAGCCCCCCACCAATGCCAAGGCCTGAACAGGCACAGAGTGACTCAGAGGAGGAACAAACTGAACCTGCCCCAGTAAGCAGAAGGAGGAGTGCCCAGTATGCCCTGGTCTTGGCAAAGAGGCAACGCATAGCACATGCACTGACACAGTAGGTACCCAGGGAATGACACCTCTCTCTGACTCGCACATACAGTAAAAGGGATGCCAAACATGACACTACATGTGCTCAACCATGTATAGGGAGTGTACTATGTGCATCTGACATAGGCAGCCCTGCAGCACCACCCTCAATACTGGGACACCCACAAGGTAAGTGACTCACATGCCAGTTGAGGGGGGCACATACCCAACAACAGTCACAGCCAGCAGGATAGGTGTAGACAAACACAAACAAATGCTGTACTATGGACTCTGAATGAGGCCTATGGGTAACCCCTACCCCAGGCCTACACAGACAGACTACAGCAGGCCAGCCAACTGGATGTAAGTTGTGAAGGCTAGGAAGTCAGAAACGAATATGTAGGTAGTTAAAGCTAAGATCTGTAGTACATTGGTATGCCTCTAGCCAGCACGATAGGTAAGACTACAGACTGAAATGGTGTACCCGACATACCAGTACAATCCTAGTAAATGTGTAAGAGTGTAAGGTGTGCCCCACCATCCTATGTACACTTATAGTAACAGTCAGGTGTGCCCCCCCCCCGTATCGAAATGTAGAAACAGTCAGGTGTCCCCACCCGCTATGCAGAAATGTAGCAACAGTCAATGCCAAATGACCAATGTATACCCTGCAGACACAGCATGCTACCTGTTGGTGTACAACACAAAGGTCAGCACCGCAGTACAAACTACCTGGACTTGATCCACACATGCAATATAGATGGCCATACTGGGCATGCTCATACACTTTGAGGAATGAAGGCAATGTCAGTCAACAACATACTGAAAGGCCATACTGGGCATGCTCACGCACTTAAACACATGAAGGCCATGTCAGCAAACACCAGTGGACCAGACATATCTGGCAGTTGCAGTTCTTAGTGCAGACACATGTCAGGATGCACCACCCCTGCCTTGCACACACAGTGAATAGGAATACAGACATATATGTAAGGACAACACACTATAATAAGCCAAAGGTAGACGGACATAAATGTGTGGAAGAGGGTGACCATGACAAGGAGCCATCTGGGCCTTTCCCACCCAGCACACAGCCAAAGGGCCCCAAACACATGAGGTGCAGGTGTCACTCACTGCAGATACTAGCCACCCAGTATTTGTCGGCATGACAGATTGTTGCATGTGCCAGCTGTGCAACATGACTGTATAAGGAAGTAGACACCTAGTAGCTGTATACATGTACCTGTGGTATATGACCCCACGTGTGCCCGCATGTGGCATGTCAACCCCTACATGAATGGGTTACGGCCCATGCACACACTGCCCTCCCCATAGCAGTATCATGACAAGCCTGCTGATGTCATCCAATGTGAAATACACCTTTGAGAGAGCTGTAGCTCAGTAATCCCCATGGTGCATCCCATAACTGTGCACTGCTGTAGTGATAAACTAGTTAGGTAGTAGTCCTAACCCCAGACTTGACAAATGTGTGAGTGTGTGTTTGCATGCATGTCTCTCTGTCTCTGACTGTGTAGAGAGAAATGCTTTTTAAGCTACTCACACTCCGTACAGTTCATATACACAACTATGGCAAGGCTGCTGATGTCACTCACCTAGAAATACACCTCTGGGGAAATCATAGCCCCGTAATCTCCGTAGTGCATCCTGTAACTGCGTACTGCTGTAGTGTGATAAAGTAGTTAGGTAGGTGTTCTAACCCCAGACCTGACAACTGTGTACTTGTGTGTGAATCTGTGTGTGTGTCTGACTGAGTAGAGAGCAATGCTTTTTAGGCCACTCCCACCCCGTACAATACATATACTCAACTTTGGCAAGGCTGCTGATGTCACTCACCTAGAAATACACCTCTGGGGAAATCATAGCCCAGCGATCTGTGTAGCGCGTCCTGTAACTGCGTACTGTTGTAGTATGATAAAGTAGTTAGATAGGTGTTCTAACCCCATACCTGGTAACTGTGTGCTTGTGGTTGTCTGACTTAGTAGAGAGCAATGTTTTTTAGGCCACTCACACCCTGTATGTGTTCTAACCCCAGACTTGGCAACTGTTTGTGTGTGTCTTTGTGTTTCTTGCTGTCTCTGACTGAGTGAAGAGCAATGCTTTTTAGGTCACACACATTCTTTCGAAGTCATATACCCAAAGTTGGTAAGGCTGGAGATGTCACTCACCTAGTAATACACCACTGGGAAAGTCATAGCCCAGTAATGTCTGTAGCATTTCCTGTAACTGTGTACTGCTGTAGTGTGATTTAGAAGTGTGGAAGGGTTCCATCACCACCCATGGCAGTTCTGGATATTTTGTGTGTGTTTCAATGTCTGTGTATGGAGCAATGCATCATAGGGTACTCACTCGCAATACATTTCAAATGCCCTACTTTGCCAATCCTGCTGACGTCACTCATTGTGAAATACAACTGTGGGGAGAAAGTTTTCTGTAATCCCTGTGGTGCGACCTATAACTGCTCAGTGCTGTAGTGTGGTATAGGCCTTGGTCAGGGATTCTTTACCCACACATGACAGCTGTGGATGTTTTGTGTGTGTCTCACTGTCTGTGTAGGGAGCAATGCATTTTAGCTAATTACTCGCAGTACAGGTGAAATGCCCTACTTTGGTAAACCTGCTGATGTCATTGAGTGTGAAATACACCTTTGAGGAAGGATGTCTCTAGTAATCCCTGTGGTGTGTCCTATAACAGCTCTATGCTGTAGTGTGATATTGGCCTTGGTCAGGGGTTCTCTACCCCACACATGACAGTTGTGGATGTTTTGTGTGTGTCTCACTGTCTGTGTAGGGAGCAATGCATTTTAGGCTAGTCACTCACAGTACAGTTGAAATGCCCTACTTT
Source organism: Protopterus annectens (assembly GCF_019279795.1). NCBI lineage: Eukaryota > Metazoa > Chordata > Ceratodontiformes > Protopteridae > Protopterus > Protopterus annectens. The sequence goes on from NC_056735.1 coordinate 939,208,249, forward strand.
GGTAATCCTGATGATGTCAGTCACTGTGAAAAACACCTTTGGGGAAAAAGTACTCCAGTAATGTCCGTGGCGTGCACTATAACTGTGTAGTGCTGAAGTGTAATAAGCTAGTTAGGTAGGGGTTCAACTCCTAGACATGACAGGTGTGTGTGTGTGTGTGTGTGTGTGTGTGTGTGTGTGTGTGTGTGTGTGTGTGTGTGTAACTCATATCCTGTGTAGAGGTTAGTGTGTGACACCTGTGGCCAATGTGGAGGGGTTTTTGCTTATTACTGAAACTTCCTCCACTGGAGCAGCGTACCTGCTCACCCCCCCCCCGCAAATAATAGGCAGCATACCTGCTCAATTTCCACCACACAAAACCATTGGCCAAATCAAACCACATCCTTAGAGGGGGAACAGAAGAGGACAATCCTGTCCCTCTTCTCCGCCACCAGCCCAATCCCATGCTGTTCCCCCTCCTAAACCTTAACCTGCAGCATCTCTTGTAGAAAGAGCTTGAGATACAAATTAAACAAATCCAAACCAATTTCATTCAGATGAACTCCATCCGTATGATACCAACATACCTCTCCTTGCCCAAAGTCCCCATGTTGAATGATACATATCCCCGATTTTCTTAGCTGCCCCTCCAATGTATGGTTAACAAACCTCTTGGCCCTTTCAATAGCTTTATAACTGTATGCCTCCCTACAAAACAATCAAGGAATCAACTCCGACCACACAATTTGCATACCCGGGTACCTATCCTGTAGTCTCCACAAATCCTGCAAAATAATCTCCGCTAAACACTTCTTAGTCAAAATACCTAAGTCATTACCTCCCAAATGAATTATTATTATATTAGGACACCCTATCAGTGATTTAGCCTTCTGAAATTCAAACATCAGCCTATCTCAATGCATACCCCTAACCCCATGCCAAAACACAGAACATCCTAAATAAGATAAACCCACATTATTTTCATCCTCCCTGATTAAAGCACACTTCTCAGCCCAGTGGATATACGAATGGCCCAAAATGAGTATACGCTTCCCTAAAAGAAAAAGAAAAATTGTTAATAATCACAAACACTACTATCTAATATAAGATAAAAAGGCATTTGAGGACCACCTGCCTGCCCTCTTAATAACCTCAGTTGAACTACCCTGTCTAGCCAAATCCGAAGCCCTCCCAATTCTAAAAGAATGAGCTGCAAACTTCTCAGCCAGAAATCCCATGCAACCCAAAATCCACCTGATTAAAGTAATAAACCTACTACTGGAAACTACCCTGCCATCTTTTGAACAAAACATCAACCTCTCTGAACATCCCAACTTCCTACTCCAAAATTCTGTAATCCAAGTTACTGGGCAAAGACGAAGGTTCCTGTCCGCTTTGAGCACTACCGTACATCCCCTACCCAACTGACCCATCTTGCGTTTCTGTATTACGATGTTGACCTCCCTTTTAGTCACTATAACATCATTCCAACATAAGGAACCTAAGAATTCCAATACCCTGAAAGCGCCAAAATATAACCACATGCATAGAGTGCCCCACATAAAATAATCCAGTGACCCACCATGTAATAATCCTAAACCCTGTAACAAAATCTTCAATATTCCCCTTGTAATTGGCAACCGTGTATTCCCTACACTCCACCATCACCCTCCCCCACCCTCTCAACATACATCCTAATGTCCAGGACTTCGTAAAATCTTGCAGCCCCCCCAACTTAGCAAAATTGCTAATAGCAGCCATATCCACTTTAACTGTCTGCAAAGCCTTACCTTTCTCCTAAGCACTAGCCACATATCTTAACAATAATTCCTCTGACCATACTCTTACCTCTTTCGGCAATTGCAAAACAAATTGATTAAAATCAAAAAGAGCCCTACCGTATGCCTTCTTCGTAGAAGAAGCCCAGGAATGCTGTACCAGACGCCTGACTATCCTGTCCCAAGATGCCACACCTCCTTTGGCAGTGCTTCCAGCAGCTCGACCGCCCCCAGAGCCAACCCTCAAAACCTGCAAAACTGAAAGCGGGACAAATTATCAGCAATATCATTCTTGACACCAGGCACATGTACCGCTATAAAAGAAAAATGTATTAACAGACTCTGCAATACCAACTTCTGCAATATCCTCAACAGCAATTCTGCCACAGCTGTCTTCTTTTGTGACACCTTCACCACAGCCATATTATCTGAATGCAAAACTACCTGCTTGTTCCTCAACTGCTCCTTCCACACCAACAAAGCTGCCCATATCGGCATCAGTTCTAAAAAAGTGACATCACACCTCCATTCCTCATCCCAATCTGAAGGTCATTGCGCTGCAAACCATCTTCCCCCAAAGTAAGCCCCCATGCCGATACCACCCGCTGCATCCGTAAACAGCTGAAGTTCTTCCTGACCCACCCAATCCGATTGCCAAACAACTTTGTCTGTGCCAAACTGCATTTAGCTGCAACAGCAATTGGCAGTTGTGCACGGTCATCCCTTGAGTCATCACTTCACCTCAAAGGTGAGCTGGATGCATGGTGAGATGTGAAGACACAAGTTAGTGCAATAAGATATTTCCATACAGAAAACTAAAAACACTTCCTACTTTATTCAGGTGTTGTAAGATGTGCCGCATAAATTTGTGCTGCTATAACAGTTCCTATTACTCCGTCACAACAGTTATGTTCACATGTTAAGCTTTCTTACCTGAGAAACACAACAGGTTATCTTAACTGTTAACACATTAGTGCCAGCATGTCTACTATCACTGCAATAGGCAACTCGTATTGCGGTGTTACTGCACTCATAATTCCAGAGAAAAATTACCAGAATACCATACATAGCTACTGTAATCATTCTGATTCTTCAGAAAAAAGTAAAGGCTAGCACTATTTAGGCTCAGACAATATGAAAGTACAGTGCTAAAGCATCAACGTTCCTACACATTTGAAATAGTCAAATACATTCTGCCCATCACTAATTGTAATGAATCCTCCCCACCCCTATCACATACACAAAAATAACATGCTGGCAAATAAACCATTCAAAAAATAAAACAGAATGTGAGTTGATGACAGTCCATGTGGAAAATGTAATATGGTTATTAGCAGCATGTGTACCACACCCATTAGTTTAGACTGCGTATGTATATAACTGCAAAAAAGATCACACTGCAACCAGTGTATATCACTCAACACCTAAAAATAGAACTTCCCTCTCCGACTTTTCATACAAATGTAACTGCCTGCAGACAAAAAAACCCCTCACACTTTGCTGTGTGAACAGTACTCAATAGATGAAGATATCTTTTTCATTTAGCCATGTGTATATCAATAAATGCAGAACACATATTATCATTTCTATTATGTATCATACCCAACATGTTATATCCCACAGCAAGGTAATGGCTGCAGAAAAATCATATTCTTCCCAGTGGGGCCCACAGCAGCAGCTTAGCTCAGGTTAGGGCCCCTTTCCACCAGTCGGACTATTCATATTTTTGAAAATAACTGCAGCAGAATCACATTATGCTAGTGGTATCCACAGCAACAGCTAATGTTGTACCACCTTACCTCCAGTGATACATACATAAAGGACTGGAGCAGCAAACACTTTTAATTATGGTACACAATCAACACCTCATTAGTACAGTACTGAATACTGTCTACCACCTGCCACAAATATTGAGTAGCAGACACGATGCATGAGACATATTACCTGCTTTCAATCATGCAGTTCAATACTATCCATCATAAAATATAGGAAACCCATCCTGATCTCTGAATCAACATTATTCAACAAAATATATAGTAGAGTGACTGAAAAACAGCTGTTAGACCTGACACTTGATCTTCAATTACACATCGAGTAACCATATGTTCTGAGTACATCAAACTTGCTCTGATTGGTTTTGAATATTTGTGGACTATAATGTGCATTACAGCAAATGTAATAGTCTTGAATATACATACTGTGTAACATCATATAAGTCAAACTACATAGGAGCTCTCTAATTTTATAATACAGCTACAAAAGGCAATAGTTTGAATTTTGCTTACATTTAATAAAATGAATTTCCCAACAGAATTTGATCAAATATATATATAGGACCCAAACATTGTTTTTGCGATGGGTAAAGGAATGGGACTTTACCTCCAATACAACCATTTTTAGCATAATCATTTCCAAGGGTAGCTTACATCCTTCTAGGTTGGGAACTGCTGATTGAGGGCTCAGTGTCTGTTATTCTAAAAGTGTATTAATTCTGGTTTAAGCACTTAGGCTTTCAGGCCAGTTATTTTACATTAAGAGGGTTCGTGGTCTGCACTCTTGTGGGAAGAGAGGCTGGACTCTGCCCTTCTGAGCTGGGAATTTCTGATTGAAGGCTTATAGTGCATGCATATCTGAACTGCTTCTTACTGAAGTTGGTGCGCCTTGTTTGCTGTGGCATAGACTGGATTCGGGCCTGCTGGATCTAGCTTTGTTTGTGTAACTTGAGCACTAATCCAGGCATTCTCTAAAGTATTCAATTGTATTTATTACTGCTTGGTAGTAACTTGATTAAAGTTTAGCTGTCATTCTAAGTCTTTTGGATTAAGCACTTGGGCTCCAGACCAGTTGTTTTACATTAGGAAGGTTTGTGGCATGCACTGTGGTGGCAGGACAGGTAGCTTTCATCCTTCTAAGTTGGGAACTGCTGATTGAGAGCCCAGTGTCTGTTATTCTTAAAGTGTATTAGTTCTGGTTTAAGCACTTAGGCTTTCAGGCCAGTTATTTTACATTAAGAGGGTTCGTGGTCTGCACTCTTGTGGGAGAAGAGGCTGGACTCTGCCCTTCTGAGCTGGGAATTTCTGGTTAGAGGTTTATAGTGCCTGAATATTTGAACTGTATCTTACTGAAATTGGTACACCTTGTTTGCTGTAGCATAGACTATATCCAGGCCTGCTGAATATAGCTTTGTTTATATACTTGTTGTTTGTTTGCTTGTTATTTCCCTGGAACGCTAATTCCACCTAATCTTCTGTGGCTCACTAGTGATATCTGCATTGCTTACTGTACTTATTTCCTTGTTTCACTTGAAAGAAAGTTACTGTTTGTCGTTTTTGCATTTAAGTTACCTGTAACACATTGCACTTAAGTTACCTGGCACTTGCTCACTAAAGCAATTATATAAGTCAGCACTAAAAATTAAAAGCACTACACCCTCACTCCCCACTGGCCCTGGTTTTCAATTATTAAGGAATTCCCAATATTATTTTAGCATGTCCAAAGGTCAGTTGTCAATCTCCTCGTCCAGCTGGTGAATCTAGAATCTTGAGGCAATGTTACAACTGCCTCATGTACACAGACAACCCTCTCCTCCTCCCAACAAATTCCAACACATGTGAGAGATGCAACCATATAGCCAAACTGGAGGCTAAGCTCTCTCAACTCAGTACTGGCATAACCAGTCAGGAGGAGAAGGAAACCATACTCACTACAATTCCAGTCTCACATAGACCTACCACGACAGCAAACCAAACACATAATCACACAAAACATACTGAGGCTCTAAATAAAGATCTGCCAAGCAGCAGAGACCTCCAAAGCAGACACCCAAGCAGCCCCCAAAACAAAACACGTGCAACACATATCTCACAAAGCCAGTGTGCCAAACAGTCACAGCCCTTAAGACTAAACAACACACCTGATACACTTGTAATAGGTGACTCTATCGTCAGGCACACTGACGTCCCGCTCACCAGGCTGAACAAGGAGAGGGTTACGGTGAGCAGCCTGTTGCTAGGATCCGCCACATAACACAAGCACTCAGGTCACTCCAAGGCAAGTACAAATATGACTCAGTCATTGTCCATGCTGGTGTGAATGACCCTGGACTACATGAAAAGAGACATAAAGGAGCTCTCTGAGCATGTAGCCCAGGCCGGTATGACCCTGACCTTGAGTAGCATCTTACCCTCACCAAGAATGATGCCACAATATGAAGACAAGATGATCAATTTCAACAATTGGCTTAAGTACTGGTGTCATTCAAAGGGGATCCAATGCCTGTCAGCTTGGGATGATATGCTCGACAAGCCGGCTTGCACCTGTCACCCCTGGGCTTTCGGATATTGGCAAAGGCTCTTGCTACCCCATAGTGCCTTTTAGGCAAGGCTCAAAAGACAAACCCACCTCCATAGGTATCACAAGGGATAAGAAACTAAGAGTAATGCTACTCAACGCCAGAAGTCTAAACCTCAAGATGCACTCTAAACTCTCCTTAGCATGGAGAACATCGATATCTGTGCAGTAACAGAAACCTGGTTCAGGGCTCCGAGAGCACCCCAGCACTACCAGGTTTTACCTAAAACTTGGACCGAACCACAAAAGGAGGAGTATCGATATTCATCAAAGATACCCACACCTCCAGGTTGGTGGCAAAGCACGAAGCATCAGAGACTATCCATGTGCAACTAACAGTGGGTAAAACTGCCTTCCAGTTTATAGCCTGCTACAGACCACCCTCCCAAACCCAGGAACCCCACTCGGCCTTCCTGAGAACACTGGAAAATATGAAGGTCTCTCCAAACACCATTATATTGGGCGACTTCAACTACCCAAACATAGACTGGGAGCATTACTCTAGCTCCAACACCCTAGCCCAAAGGTTCCTAGAATTTATAAACTCAAATGCTATGGAACAACTTGTTACCACTCCCACAAGAGGAAAACATACTGGACCTGATCATCACCAACATGGGGACTCTATGCTCCAGACCAGAAGTGTGTCCCTCACTGGTAAGATCAGACCATAAACTAATCTCACTGGATATTCACATCCCGACCCCACCCCCTGCCCAGTAAACCACAGTGAAAAACTTCTCTAAAGCAAATTTTACACTCCTCAAAATTGAGGTGGAATCCTTCAAAGCCCCGGCCTGTGGAAAATACAGCCCAGACCGCAGAATCCTTTATAAACGCATTCTATGACCACCTTCAGGAATGCATGGATCATGCGATCCCAAATAAAACCAAGACCCAATCCTCCAAAGGCAGACGCCCTGTCTGGTGGACCCCAGCCATAAACAAACTATACAATAGAAGGAGGAAGCTACTAAATGAAAAAGCAAAATCCCAAAAGGGAAGGCATCACTGATCAGTATTAGCAAAAAACTACGGGCACATAAAATTGTCTAAGGCCAGCGAGAGAAAAATTGCACAGGATACTAAGGATAATCACAAGGCTTTCTTTAGTTATGTTAGGAACCTGGGTGGTAATTCCCAGATATGCTCAGAATTAGTCCAAAATGACAAAAATACACCGAACCCACAGACATTGCCAACATCCTAGCTGACAGGTTCAGTGCAAACTTCTCCCTCCCCACCAAAGGGCAAATATCTATCCCAGCAGAGTGCTGCCCCTGACATCTCAGATGCTCAGGTAAGAGCCCCTCTCCAAAGCAAAAACACAGCATCAATGGGACCAGATGGTGTCCCATGAACTCAAAGAAGAGCTAAACCCAAACATAAAACTACTGTTCAATCTCAGCCTTACTACAGGATATGTGCCCAAAGAGTGGCGTACAGCAACAGTGGTCCCTCTCCATAAAGGTGGTGCCTGGATCCTGGAAACTATCGCCCCATAAGCCTGACTAGCTTGGTCTGCAAAGCTATGGAAAGGATCATCATGGACCTCATAAATAAAGATATTGGGGACCTACAAACACTGGATCCTACCCAGTTCGGCTTTGTTAAGGGCAGATCCTGCCTCTTAAACCTGGTTGATTTCTTTGAAACAGTCACCAAGGCCATTGACGAGGGAAGGTGGTCCACACAGCCTACCTGGACCTGGCATTATAGATAAGCTCACCAGCTTAAATATAAACCCCTATGTCACTAGATGGATTGCAAACTGGCTCAAGGACAGAACCCACATGGTTAGAATTGCTGGAGCCATGTCAGACTCCAAACCAGTTACAAGTGGTGTCCCACAAGGCTCAGTCCTGGGACCTCTCTTGTTCGGTATATATTTCTCGGAGGTACAGGCCAACACGGAAGGACTGTGGCTGACCAAGTTCGCAGATGACTGCAAACTGGGTGCAATAATCGACTCTCCAGCCGACACAAGCATCCTCCAAAAGGGCCTCATAGAAACAGACAACTGGTGCCAGTGCCATGGCCTCAAGCTAAATGCCAAAAAGTGTATAGTCATCCCTTTGGCAAAAACAAAGTGCCCACAAATTACCACATAGGTGGAAATCCATTAAGTACAGAAGAAGTAATTAGGGACCTGGGGACCCAAGTTGATAGCAATCTCTCATTTGACAACCACGTGGCCAAAGTGGTTAGAAAAACATTTTATATAGCCCACCTAATCATGAAGGATTCACATCTAGATTAGGGAGGTCATCGTGCCTCTTTACTCATCCCTCATCAGGCCCATAATTGAGTACAATGCTCCTTTTGGGATGTACCTTACCAGACACCTGCAGCAACTGGAAAGACCCCAAAAGTACCTCACCAAGAGGATCAAAGGGCTCAAACAGATGCCATATGCTGCCCGGTTAAAGAAACTCCAGCTCTACTCAGTGGCATACCGCCTGTTCAGAGGCGATCTGTGCCTGACGTATAAAGCCATGTCCAACCCGAATTAATGGACATGCTGCACCTCAGAAAATCCAAATCCCATCGAGCTACGCTCGAGAGACTTGAACCTCAGCACTGAAATAAATAGGACATGCTGGAGGGACAGATTCATAACCCAGAGGCTCCCTTCACTCTGGAATAAAATCCCAGTCCAGGTTAGGCAGAGTCCCTCATTGACTCTCTTCAAGAGGAATCTTGATGAGTGGATGGGAGATCGCAGGTTTACCCCGGGTATCACTTCTGTGTCACTGTTAGATAGAGGCACAGTATACTAACCTCGAAAAAGGGCATAGCAAAATAAATTTAAAATGGGTGGCGAAAGCCAAACACATTCTGGCTAGGCTTATAAATGCCCTAGGGCAGATAGCCTAGTATGAACCTATGAACCTATGAACCTAAGGTTGGTATAGGACATAGAAAGGGGATTTCATCCCTTTCACTGAATCTTAGTTTGACTTAATATTTGCATAATATTTAACTTTTTTTTACAAAAACAACAACTGTAGCAACAACAACAACACAACTCAAGCAATCCAGCTGCATTTTGGTAAAATGAGTCATTGCACTGGAAAACTTCATGCACTAATATTCCTCTTGGATATAGCTCATTTCAAAACAGCTAACAAGTTTTAAAGCTTCTCATCCATCACAAAGTCCTTAATAGAAAACAAAGTAAGAAATATTGCTCAAGATGGTGGGTGGAATTCATAGTCGATTTGCATCCTACATTTTTCATAGGGGAATTTTGCATGTTTTGGCAGTGTCTAGAATGTTACTGATTCACAGACAGCAGAATGACCTGCACTGCACAGTATGCAATGCATGCAAATGAGACCACAGTCATATGGAAATGAAACTGAACATGCAAATGATGGAATTATAATATTTAAATTAAAAGAATGAAACGTGTCATTATTCATAGAGATCAGCACTGATTCCACACAGCTTTCCACAGAAAGGAGTACTCTGAAAATTCTTGCTTTATATCTTGTAGCATATTTACAGTTGTGTCAGTATAGGCTGGATCAAACTGTTATCAGGAACCTGCTCAATGCATTTTCCCTTTCATGTTGAATCTGTGGCAATGTGCGGTCCTCCAGTGCATATGTGGTCCTCCAATGCTTATGGATACTTACCTATGTATAGCTGTTATTATGCTGTGTAAAGTGAATTTTCAGTGAACTACTAAGGGCACATTGGGTATTTTGCTGGCATATGCTTCATGAATACTCATTAAGTTCCACAGTGTTATGCTGCTGCATGTCTGGTTCACCAGAACTGTGCAGGAAGCAGCCAGCACTATGCATTTCTTTTACAATGTAATACAAATCCCTGACAGACAGGGTGCCATAGACTGCTTCATGTATCAATGAAGTCTCCACCAGGCTCACAGGGACAGCAATATAATACTAGGCAAATGTGTGCGCATCTGAGTGTATGAGACATCTAGGTAGTTCACCCAGTTCTTACATATGGTCTGGCATTTAAGTTAACTTTCAGCATGGTGATTTCTCATAGGGCCATCAAGTTGTTAAGTGCCTGCAAATATTGCTGTGAGGCATTTTGTAGGTGATGCTATCTACCTCCAGGAAGCCAGGCTTGTGACCCCCTATGCCTAATCCTGGGACTGTGGGAGATATGTTAGACATTGTCCATAAACAGTAAGTGTGTGTTTGTGGTGAAGAAGGCACTGTTCTGTTGCCCAGATACATCCAGTGGGTGTCAATAGTACTCCCAAGTGACAGTCAACAACATAGTTGCAGTATGTATCACACTTCATAACATAACATAACATAACATAACATAACATAACATAACATAACATAACATAACATAACATAACATAACATGGTTATGCAGAAACAGGATTGATGTCTCAATAATGACATTGTGCAACATAACACCATCTGCTAAATAAACAGCAGCAATGTCTAAAGGTGATGATATGCATCCAGAGCCAGATGAAGTGGCTTAGGCATAAGCCCCTACCTAGGCAGTGATGGGCATAATGCATGTCAGTACTGACAAGCTGGCAATACCTGGTCGATAACTGAGAGCCATGATGTTCACAAAGTGATAGGCATACAGCAAATAAACATGATGCATGCATTGTTTCCTATCAGGCAATGCAAGTCAATGCATGAATTGATTCCACTGAGCTTCAAGTATCACCCCAGTACAACACAGGAGGGATGGTGTTGTGGTTCACAGTCATCATATGACTAGGACACAGAGGCCATAATAATGCAAGATTGACTATTAACACAAACCTACTTGGTGCTAACATTTCATAGGACCATACTCAAGGTTCTGTGGCAGGGATGATGTGCTTTTACGGGACCTAGACTTGGATGGAGTTTAATGCTGAAGGTTCACATTCATCACACCACAACAAGGGATGGCAGGCTTTCTGGCAGCTCCATATATAAATTTTGAGTGTACCTCCTGCAAAGGCCACACACATGTCCACCCCATGTTCATATCCTACCCTGGCCATGGACAACACTGGCAGTCTAAGCAGATATGATGGTACTGGCAATCATATGCATCGAGATGTTGAATGAAGTGATGTGTACTACTTTAGTGCTAGTGAGACTGGCCATTTTGAGTGATTCTGCTCCATGTAGTCTGAAGCTGATGATGGTACTGGGCAGAATCTTCAAGAAAGCCATACAACATACTTGTCAGCTCCAATGAACAATGTATGGAAGAAGGCTGCATCTGGATCACTCTCCTGTACATTTGCAAATTTATTTCCAATGCCATATACATATCAAGGAGTAACTGGGAGTCATGTCAGCATTTGGTACCGCCACATTGCTGGCCTATGGTAGTCATTCTAAAAAAGAAACAGAGCACACCTCCGAAGCTGTTTTAGGCACCACAGGAGCATTTGTGAGGCTGTGGCTTTTATAGACAGCAGGTCCTTCTCTTGGAGGGTACACACCAAATCAGTACATTCATAGCGTTATCAAAATATATGGTTATATGCATATGCCCTCTGTGAACGGTAGGTCACTATCCAGCAGTGAGCCAGACATGAGTGTTACTATGCCATTTAGCTGTAACACACAGCTTTGTATTTCTGCAGAGATACTGACATCAGCCTCTTGTCCAGGTTTGGCCATATCTACCTGCTGTGTATCCCTGCTTCTACCTGTGAATGCATTACTATATGATGAACACATTATAATATATGACAAAAGGATACCCATGTGACAAACAGGACAAGGTTGTCAATGCATCCACTTTTCATTATTCATCCTTATCTTCTTTGTCAGTTTCATGCTGCTATAGTACTAATATGCATATGAAAAGAAATAGACTAGAAATATGTGTATAGCTTGTTGGAATACACCCAGTATGTGTAGTAACTACATATGCCAACCATTGTTATATAGCTTCTAACCTGATCTATCTCCCACTATGATTCTGGTTGGATGGTTCAGCCCTCCACCAATATCCACACCTTCACCAGGCATAAGTGCTGTTGTATTTTTTCCTCTTGGTGATATGAGGAATTTCTCCACTTACCTCAGTCTTTTGGACCTAGATGGCCACCGCTTAAGGTAGAGCTTTCATTTGCAATATTACATGATTTCTGCTTTGTACAACTTCTTATAATAGTTAGCCAATCAGCAGGGTATGGTTATGACTAGATATTTCACTGATATTTTACAATATGGACTGCCACACCTGATCCCACAGTGGTTGGTATACTCCCACTCTACCCATTAGCTGTAGGCAATGCTGCCTGGGTGACTATAGCAGAACATTGTTTTGAACATTGCTGAAATTCTCCAACATCTGTGTAACCTGTCATGTGGATATGCTGTCTCCCATTAGGCATAGGGAATATATAAATGCATATTGTTAAGGATATATATATACAGGCACATATTCACAGAATGAAGTCCCTAAAAAAAGTGCTACTGGAAACATGGTTGATAGCTACCCTCTAAAATAGCTTGTTGCCATGGCATATCTCTCATTTGTCCAGATTTTTGTAGACTGTCCAGATGTTTGCCTTACGTTTTTGGTCTGTTCCTCATAAAATGTGTGGTTTCTTGCAAATCACTGAGGATGACAGATGTTTGAGTTTCAGACTTCATATCATTCAGAAAAATGCATACTAAAACTAAACCTGTTATTCTAGCAATGTTTTAAGTGTATAATAGCAATATTTAAAATCTGTTCCTGATTTTGGACCTTTGTTCCCCCATTAATTTACTTATGTTCAGATTTCTTGTGTCAAGAGGTTGAGAGGTATATGTCATGGTATGGCAAAGCTTTCCACCTACATAAAGCATATTATCTGCAACTGTAGGTTCTGTGACATTTAGGGAATCAGTGAAAATATAAGAGGCTATGTCATGGTATGGCAAAGCTTTCCACCTACATAAAGCATATTACCTGCAACTGTAGGTTCTGTGACATTTAGGGAATCAGTGAAAATATAAGAGGCATTCTGTTAGCTCATACACATACACACTTAGGAAACATGCCTACTGTTTTTCAAGCTCCTGATGTCTATGACTATGACTGTCAGAATGGAAAATATGTACTTTGCCAGGAATTCCTGATATTTACTGAGAAAATAATCTTGGAAAACCACTGTGCAATATTGTGCATGACTCAGATACCAGCATTATAATTACAGGGTCTGCATCCCAAAAGTTTACATCCGCATTACATACTGTGTAGAAAAGTGAGGGGCATTATAGCTAGAATCATACTCCTCAACCTCTTTGTTCAAGAATTCTGGACAGAACTAGGAATAATGGGGAAGGGCAAAGACCCCAAATCAGGGGTAATTTTAAAATATTACTTTAATTCACCTAAAAAGTTCATAGACCAACAGGTTTTTCATCCACATACATTTTCCAAACAATACTAAGTGTGACATTTTAATATGTGGCATTATTGACTGACTAACTTCCTATAATTCTCAGTGACATATCAGAGAATCAAAAATTGTACAAGGGACATGACCAAACTATGAGATAAAAACAGGGACATTCTGAAAAATCTGGGATAGCTGAAAATATCTATGAACCACATTAATATGCTATGATACACCAGAGGCTTTATATGTATGATACTATTATTGTGTTCACCAGATCGCAAGAATAGCGTGTGTGAGGTATGCATGTATGTACACTGCACTGCTGAGTATTGCATTACTATGTGGAAGTTGAATCTTAGATGTGCATACTTACACATCTGTCTACTATTTTACTTTACTGTTTGGCATTGGAGATGCTGCGATGCATAGATGGTTGCTACTACTTTGAGGCATACAGCTGCTTTAGGTTGTGTGAAGGATATTGAGGTTTTCTATAGCTCCTTCATGGAGACTACAGGCTGTAGCTATTTGTTCATTATGACTGACCTCTCAGGAAGGTGGATGCATAATATGAGATGGACCAGAAAATATCAGGAGCTACGGGCATTGCACAGTGTACAGAGCATACTCAGCAGTGAGATATAGCAGGGATAGGGGACAGAAATGCATAGAGACTACTCAGACATGTATTGTTAGCTTTTTAAATGGATTCTGTATACTTATTGAATACCAGTCATTCAGTTACCTTAACTGTGTGCACGTTTGTCTTTGAGCTCATGAAGTAACCTAATGAATTTTTCTTCTTTTTTCGATTAACATATCTGCCTGGTATTTTCTATCTAAACTGTACACATATTCTCTCTGCAGTTAATACCTATGCTTTTAAATGCATCTTTGATGTACTGTCATGATGTTACTCTGAATTGTACATTACATATCAGAACATATTTTTTTATTTTAAGGCATCGCTATATTTGATTGTATATAACAATGCTAACCAAATTTCTCAAACATATTGCTACTGCATTCTCAAAATACTGTACTTTTGCTTTGTAAATATTCTTGTATGTTTCTATTTTTTTTTTGTTTTTGTACTGTTAAGTGTCTTACAACTTGAATTGTTAGATTTTTTTTTCTTATTTTTACTAATTCTTTCCTGGAGCTTTTCTCCTCGGGTCTCCACTGAAAAAGGCCTCTCTGGGCTCAGTTGGACTAACCCAGTTAACAAATGTAAAAATAAATAAAATAAATAATACATCTCATCCATGTGGACTGCCACAGGAGGCTGGCAAGGCTAGGTGCAAGACTGGATATGTAGAATTGTAGTCTGTTTTATGGTTGACTGCATTTCCATGATAGACTACACTTATGGCAAGTTTCTGATTGCTTTTTCACTATGCTGCCCTCCCTGATAAGAAAGAATTGGAGATTAAAGTAAATTCTCCACCACATTATATTGATATGGCACATTCTGGGTCTGATTAAGGGGATGTAAATTGTGGATGCCTCACCACAAAATGGTGAAGACCCCTCTCAGGTGAACTTCCATGCTCCAGCACTAAGGAATCAACTACAGCTGCAGCAGAGGTAGAACGTCAGGTTGCTCAGAGTTTGTCCTACATCATTCAGAGGATTTGCTGGATCAGCTAATTCTAACCATAGGACTGCTAAATGGTCAGTAATCCTTGTCCGTCCCTATCTAGCATCATCAGCTGGCAAGGGTTCAGAGTAGGTTGATCTCTGAGCTGCCCTGGTAGCTCACCTGCTACCAGCACCACACCCTATTCCCTATTTAGTATGCCCCCCCTCCCTAGTGTGTCATGCTGCAAATGTTGTACATATGCATAGGCCCATCTGTTGTCACCTAAACATAACTGTGTATAAGTACCCTTATTTAAGTGTAATATTTCCTATCTATGTGTCTATCCTTGCAACTTATCCTACATCCTCTTTCCTTCCTAATTTTTCTTGTTCAGGCCTTACTCCTCATCCATTCTCTTGGGCTGTATCCCCACAAAAATGGAACTTACTCTATCTTTCCCTGAGTTCACTATGTTTCCCATTTAGTGTGTCTTTCTCTTTGCTTTTACCCCCTTTCCTACTAAGCTATAAAATCCCCTTAATATCCCATTTTTATGCTGATACTTGTGGCCTTTGGCCACATCATACAGATTATTCAGATACTGTGCTTGAAGTATTGTCATGAATTGAAGATTACACTGTACCTTGCACTTGACAACAAACGAGTAAACATTAAGAGCATTTACTTTAGTGGCCCTCTGATATTGACATTTTATTTATATCTTCATATACTTTGTGCCACAGCAGCTCTCTTCTAGGTGCATGACTGAGGAGTAGGTACTCACTGCTTGTTCACATCACCCTGTCCCCTTGCTTAGAATGACAACCAGACAAAAAGTCACAGACGTTTAGTATTTCTGCAGTTAATTAGCATATCTGACTTTAGCAAGAATTCTTGCTCAGAAGTACTAGCATAAGGATATACATAAATAGTTCCTGAGCTATATAATGCTGCCTTCTTGCACAAACAATATCCAGATGTGCATTCGTTGTCTATGAACTCCACCCATTGTCATGATAAACATGAAATGTTTTTCATTTACTGTAAAAACCATCAAGTATTTCAACAGTGCAGAGACACCTCAATAAAAATAAACAGGTGTCTCCCCTCAACAGCCTGTAGAGACAGAATATAGGGATAGGGTTTTGAGATAGTCTGCATAGGACACGTATTCTTTTAGTGAGGAACCCCTGTGGACATTCCGATTGTTGGATGTGTCTAGTTAGGTACATAAAGGACGCGATAAATGCCAAATACAGTAGAGCAATAACCTCTTTGGACTTACATGTCATACCTTTGTTTATAAGTTGCACAACACAGAATGACTTCTTCACTACTATAGATGCATGAAGGCAAAGGCTAGATTACTGTCTACATGGTGTCCCCAAGTCCCTGACTACCAGGTTGACACTTTGAGGTGTGTTGTCAATATGATAGTTACCAGGAGTAGCTGACTTAAGCCACGGTGATGCAGCGGTAGCGTTGTTGCCTCACAGCAAGAGGTTTTCCAGTTTGATTCTTGGCTGGAGCGCCTTCTGTGTGGAGTCTGCATGTCCTCCCCACAGTCAAGTAGTGTTCAAAAGACATGCGTGAATGGGTGTGCCTTTGTTGAAGGCTGGGCATCGAGCTGGCACCTCGGCACCATAAAAATCTACTGCCAATCATTTGCGGACCAGAGTTCTGCTGTGGCGACCAGTAATTGGGAAAAGCCAAAAGAAAAACAACAACCAGGAGTAGCTGACTTACTGAAGGACACTATAATGCATTTTTTTTTGGCATTTAGTTTTACTTCATGGCTCTGACAATAGTTATTTGTCTGTTTCAGCTCTTCTTGGAGAAAATTAGTGTCAGTGGGGGATTCAATGACTGCTCTTAATTTGCAATGATCTGCAAATTTGTTCAGACAGAGGCCCTTGATGTTGGGCCTTGACTTCAGAGAAGTAGATGCCAAAAATTAGTGGCCTCAGGACTGATGCCAGAGGGACTTCAGTGGTGACTGGCTTCTTTGTAGCGGTGGACTCCCAATTCTAAAGTCCTGTATGTGAGCCAGTTGGCTATCCCCTGTGTAACATATGGGTTCATATCTAACCTCTTGAATTTGTCAACAATGCCTGAGTGAGGTATTGTGTCAAATGTGTTGGCCAGGTCAAGGCAGCCAGTGTGAACCATTTTGTCCTTCTCCATTGCTTTGGTGACCTTCTCAAGAATTCCATAAGGTTGAGTAGGCATGATCTTCCCCTGATGAAACCAAACTGGGTTGGGTCCAGGGTATGGAGGTTTCCTATGTCATTACTGATCATCTTTCCATGGCTTTTCTTATGAGACTAGTGAGACTTATAGGTTTGTTGATTCCAGGGTCTGTAGATGGCCCACCTTTGTGCAGCGGGGTGATGATTGCTGTTCTTTTGTGAAGCACAAAGCCTGTTTGGAGGATATGGTTAATTAGTGATTCCAGATAGCATGATAAGTCATATTTCATGCTATGTAGAAGGCAGCCTGGGATACTGTCAGGGCCATTTGATGCAGTGTTCTTGGCCACACAGAGAGCAGTGAGGACTTGTTCCCTAGTGATAGGAGGAGAAGATATATTTGATTGTATTTCCTGAAGGGAGCTCAGAAGGAGAGATGGGTAAAGTTAGAGCTGAATTAGTCAGTCAGTAGGTTTGCTATATCTTCTGGCTCCATATAGGTGGCTCCATTAACATGAGCACTGGACACAATTGCATATTGCCTTTGAGGTTGGAGGCATAGCTAAAGAATGCCTTGTGATTGTCCTTGGCCTGGGAGGCCACGTTTACCTCATATCTGGCTTTGGTAGACTTTATTTGTCCTCTGAGTTATTTAGTTTGATGAGAAGCTTTTATCCTGCTGGGTGCTACATCTCCTAATTTTTGCCATTATTTTCTTCCTTCCGTTATATAACCTACTGATGTTGTGATGCCACCAGAGTGGCGTGTTTTTTTGTGTTAGTTGTGTACTTATTTCTTGTAGGTACAGCTGCCTATATGCAGCTATTAGCATGCTTGTATAGGGTTTCTGTGAATAGTTCCACATAGGCAGCAGTGTTCTCAGGATTTGTGGGAGGCTTGAAATTTTGCCAAGTTATCACTTAATAGTAAGAAGATTGCCTTAGAAGGTTTACTATCAAAAGATTGAAATTCATTTGGTCGACGTTCATTTGGTTGAAATCATTACATCAGCAGGTCATAATATTGACGCCAAAATGTCTACATTTAAATGGACGACACACACCTCAAACACTAGTGTTTTTGCAGGGGGGCTGCACCCCCCTGCACCCCTCAGTGGGGGGCTGCACACCCCCCGCTACTCATATATTACAACTCCAGGATTGCACAACAGTGCTGACAAGGATAAATCCTTGCCTGTTGTCAACATAAGGTCGACAGAAGGTCGACAACACTGTCTGTTGACCAAATGAACTGCTTAATATTAATTAGTCGACCAAATGTGTCGACCAAATGAATGTTAGACCAAATGAATTTCAACCTTTTGATAGTAAACCACCTTAGAATGGTGTTTGAGCATTCCAGTGTTAGCTGGGGTTCAGGGTTTTATTTTTACTTCAAAGGAGACCATTTTGTGATCTGACCTTACCAGAGAGGGCGTTACACTAGGAAATGTGCAGCACTCTCTCATATTAGTGAGGACCAGATCCAGTATGTTTGTGTCCGTGGTCGGCATATTGACAATCTGGTCCAGGGACTTTATGTTCACCAAATCCAGGAATCTTTGTGCCTGCGTGTTTGGTGTCATATATGATTCCAAGTTAATACTTGGGTAATTAAAGTCACCCATTAATATGGTATTAGGTTGGATGGTAAATGTTTCCAGTAAGCTTATGTTATGGGTTTCCTGGATCATAAAGGGGACCTATAGCTCACAAGGGAGTGGTGTTGGATATTGCCTATGGTGATTTGCACGTGGAGAAGCTGAAGAAAGTGGCATGGGATATTGCCTGTGTTGATTTGCACATGGAGAAGCTCAAGTGCATCATCCTTTTTAATCAGCCTTAAGGTATATTTATTTTTCATGTAAATCAAAACACATCCCTGCCTGTGTAGTAGCTGGTCTAAATGTGTGGAAGGCATTATAGCTTTGCACTGCATGGGTGCCATCCATGGCTTTAAACCAAGTGTCAAAGGCTGCACAGATGTCAGCATTCTGTAGGGTGAGGAAACCTTGAAGGAAGTGGAGTTTCTTGTTTAGACTCCTAGCATTGAGAAGTAACACCTTAAGATTTTCTTGGTTATAATTTGCTATATTGGAAGTATTTTAAGTTTGACATTGCCTAAAAAGGCACTATGGGGAAGACAATGTTTTAGTTAATATTCAAAAGCTAAAACCTAAAAAGCGAGGTCCTTGTTGGTGAAAATACCCATTATGTCTGACCATAAAAATGTTAATAGTTATAAAAAATGTGTATATATATAAGCAGAGAAAGAACCAGCTAACCTGCAGTGGTGTACACTGTTTGCAAAACCACATTTTGCATACCCTCTTTTATAAAAGGTATTTTTCTCAGTTGGAGGTCCAGTGGAGGTAGGGTCAGTATATATTGACTCCTGTTGTATTAATAACGGTTTGTAAAAACCATTTGTTCGTGGTCAGGGTTGTGAAACATTTCTTTTAGTAATTCAATTTATCTTTAGTAAGTCAGCCAACGAGTGCTATTGCATCTTCCCTTCTCTCACCAGTCCTTTAACAATAAAGACGTTTCTGTGTTGGTATGGGTGGAAGCTGGAGAAATGCAGGAAAGAGTTGCTATCAGGAACCTGGTGTGTAATATAACTGATTCCATAATCACAGGTGTTTTCTTAATATGTTAGTCTCCCAGTATCCTGTTAGTAATAAGTTTAGAGTGTATGATGCGACCTCACCTCCGCTCATCAAGGCTCTCATAGGTGGGTGTTGATACTCTTATGAATCTTTAGGGATTCCAAACATGACAGGTATTTTTGGACAGTTAATGTCGATGTAATTGGAATTTGACCATTCACCTTTCTTCTTTTGAGTAGGCATCAGCATCAGTGGTTAACATTAGCCATCTTCTCATTGCGTTGTCAAATAATACAATACCCCCTCCTTCCCCTGTTTTTTTTAATCTTACAGGTAGTGTAGGCGGCAAACTCTTCAGTTTTTTTGTATTGCTCCTTAGAAATGTTTGGATTGCTCTTATTTACCCTAATGGATTAAACACACACTAGTTAATTTCAAAGTCGGTAAGCCCTCGTCAGATCGTCCTAAATTTTGATTGTCTCCAGTGTTTTGTTGGTTGAAAAGTAACTTTAAATTAATTTTCCTCACAAAGCATTTTAACTCTATGATCTCTTTAGCTATACTCCCATGTTTGCTTGGAACAAAGGAATTCCCTAAAGCTAACAGTTCTATTAGTTGCTCATCAAGGGATACCCAATTTCTTGTTTTTGTTGGCTTTTAATTTAAGCAGTAAAGTATCAATGCTTGATATAATCCTACCATAGTCACATTTGTATCTGGTGAAGTCCAAGTCCTTTTAATCTAAAGCCTAGAGAGGAGAGGTGCGGACCATTCCTGGTAAAACACCATGGGGTGCTGTCTGTTGTCCATCTCCTTCTCTGATGACAGATATTATCTCCCCTTAGAAAGACACCAGAAGCTAAGCCATTTATTAAAATCAGTCATCTTCTGTTCGTATTGTGGCATCATCCTTGAAGAAAATAAAATACTGCTCAATGCTATGGTCATACCAGCTTGGGACACATATTCTGAGAGCTCCATGAGGTCTCTCTTTATATAGACTAGGAAGGTACATCTCAATTCATTTACACCCACATAGACTATGACAGAGTCATGCTGGTAATTGCAGTCCAGTGACCTGAGTGTATGTGTAATATGGCTGATCCTGACCCCTGATAAGCAACTGACCGTGACTTTCTCCTTATGTAGCCTGATGAGATGGACATCAGTGTGTGTCAATAAAGTTATCAATGGCCAGAATGTTGGATTGTGTGGTGGCTTGCCTTGTGGGCTTAGAATTAGGGACTCCATGTAATGTGACTGTATGAGTTGCATCTGAGGCTGCTGAGGGCATTTATATGTGTACTTTGTCAAGGTCTTTGACCTTCAGGAAATTTACATTTAAGTGTCTCAGCATATGTGGTTCTATGTGTCTGTTTGTACAATGTGTGATGGGTGCAGTGTGTGCACTACTGAAATCTGATTGATATTAGGAGTGAGAACTTTGACTCCAGTGATACTGTGTAAATGCATCTCACACTTACCTTATCAGTCTGTTTGAGAATTAGCTGGTTGCCAGTAAACATGAGGCAATTTCTACATTATCTCAAGATGCCCATCTCCACCATGCTGGTAATGGAGATAGCGGGGAAGTTCATATCCATGGCAACAGGCCCTTTTTTATTGATTAGACAGCTGTGGTGAGAATATAGCATAAACTCTGGAGTATCTGGTTTGTAACTCTGGAGGCAGTGCTTGGCATTGTATAAAGTAGTTGCCATGTGTGCAACTGGTTATTGGTGAAATTTCAAGGATGCTTTTACAGCAAAAATGACATCTCATATTACTTGCATCTATACAGGACACAGACAAACACTTGAGGGGAAACTACTGAAGTAAACCCTGATGATCTATGGATGAAGTATTTATGGAGATATTTTGAAGTTAGGTTACACAGTAGACAATCAAGCACTACTTACTGAAAAGAAATAATTAGTTTTGTCAAGAATGATGAATAGTGGGGATTCAGTTAACTGGCTACTACCTGTCAGGAAAGTCTCAGACATACACTCACTGCCCAGTCTGAGATCATCAGGAATCAATGTCTTCTTCTCCTTCTCTCACTAGGAACAAAACAGAAGAACTACTCACAAGATGACTAATGAGAGCAGAATGTGGGGTCTCCAATGATTGGGGATCTTGGACCAGAAGCTGCATATTTTAAGGATAAAATGGAAAAAAAAATGAGTTAATATCCTAAGAATTGCAGTGCTCAGTAAGCAGTTAGATATGAAAGAGGGGTTAGATCAAGCTTTAACAGTCTAAGGGGAGAGCTCTGGATTTTAAAAGAGTAATCTAGATTAGATGGGGTGGGCACTTGGTATTCTGGATCTATGGAATACAGTGGGAGGGCCAGTAATCTTAAATAGCTAAAGGGTGTGATAACATCACAAAAGGTTTATTTTGTGCTTACTGACAATAGCCTATGAAACAGGAGATGGGTGGAATTATGTAGTCAAATTAACATAAGGGGTGTGCAACCAGAGGGGCAGTGACTTTCAAAACACAACAGCACAAGGGTAAGTGAAAGTTAAGCTTCTGTGTGAATCACAAAAGACACAGCTCTGGTTGCTTTCCTATTTTAAATATGCAGTATAAAATGGAATACAATTAAAACATAGTATAATAAAAATACATCAAAATGTACAAAATAGAAGAAAGCAATAAAGTAACACAAATGACAAGAAAGTAATATCAGGAAAAACAAAGTAACTTTTCCCTCACAGCGGTCTGTGGCAGAGCCTGAGTGAGCGTTTCCTTGTGAAAATCCTAACCTATACCCATCTTTGTGATTTCCCTTCCTTATGTGTCATTCCCTAGTCCTTTTTCATTGGTCTACCCTCTTCATCACCACTTGTCCATCCCCTGGAAGCCTGTGTCCATCCACACTCTTCATATTAGTTGCTGTTTTACTTTTTCTCCTACATTTCTCCTTCTAGCCAATCCAGAACTGCCCTTCACTATCTTCACCACCTACCCTTATTTTGAACCTAAGAATAAAGGGATTCTTTCTCTAAAAATGATTTTGCGTCACCTTTCATAGCTAAATGTTATACTTGTATATTCCCCTTTGCCTGCTGTTCTTTCTTTCCCTGATTGGCTATCTACTCCATTTTCACCCCATTTATATGTTGAAATTGTTTGACACTTTGCTGTGCACACCCTTGATTACCTGTTTGGTGACTGCTATACTCTCATTTCTGTCCCAGATAAGTGAGAGATGCAACTATGTGGATCTATACTGTGCACATGAGTACATACTGAGCCTGCCATGCTAACCTGCCTTTGATGTGATGTACATCACATCAGTCATGCTCCAACACACACAGACACACACACACACACACACGCACGCACACATGTGTGCACACACGCACACACGCACACGCACACACACACACACACACACACACACACACACACACACACACACACACACACACACACACACACACACACACACACACACACTCTATCTCACTCACACACACAGTGTTTAATGAATATCTACTCAGTACACTTTCAAATCATCATTTAAAAATGTCTACCTGTGCTACAGACAGAGGCACCACTTTCAAATAATACAGAACCCTGACCAAAAAATAGGAACAACACTTTCTGATTTGAGGTTTCAACATGCTAAAAATCTTAGTGCAATGTTCATATTTACTAATGCTGTTTTTCTCAGTTTAAATCTTTTATCTTTTCATTGTATATAATCCATTTCCTCTACTGCACTTGGTTTCCATGACTTCTTGTTTGATTCAGTGCCAACCGGAGAAACAGATGATCTGGATCTGCTTGTAGCCTCTACTGTGCAGTTGGAGACAAATGATACACTATTAATATAATATTACTTGCTGCTGTAGCTCTCCTCTACCTTGTCCTCTGTGCTGTACTAAACCAAGCGTGACTAAGACTGAATGACAACTACAGGTCATTGCAGAATCAGTATGACTGCAAATCATGGCACAAGTTTTGCAGTGATTCTGGGAGTCTCATCTTGCTGTCATCAGAAAATTACCATTGTCATTCTTTGCCTTTGGTTGGTCCCAGCCTATCCATCCAATAAAGCCTACACTCGTGCTTCCCACATACTCTGTCGATGCAAAGCTGCTTATCGTCAAGGTATTATTTATGGGGAAATTCACACACACTTTGAAAACTCAGCACTATGATTGGAGCAATGCCTTAATGGCACAGGGTTAAGGATGAGCAACCACTGTGCTTTGCAATATAAAATCATAGAAGTGCATCAGGACCATCAAGGTGATTACAGGGGAGATGAGTACAGCTACAAAATTACTGGACTTAGTCATCACTTTCTAGATAATTTAGAAAAAAAATGAGTAGCTGTGAACCTTAGTGGTATGCTTGACATGACAGTCTGAAAGGCACACTTTAAAGAAAGTTCTGCACTTACAGCATTTAAGAAAGACTACATATTTAACATTAATTAGAGGAAGCAAAACTGTTTAGATTTAATAAAAGAAAATGACCTGTTTGAATACAGAGGAAAGCTTATTGAAACCGAAGTTATAAGATAATTTTGGAAGTAGATTCATGTACTATGGGACTGAGTACAGTACTGATTCAAAGACAGAAAACCAAAGAAGAAAGCATGTTTATGGCAACAAATTTCTTATTGCATCTGTGATAAAGTTTTCTTAAACAAAAAAAGAAAGAATGCAGGTATGAACACTTCCCCAACTTTGTTTGGGAAATGCTGAGATTTTCCTGCCTATCACAAGACCCTAGAGACAATTTTCCTAAACCTTGAATACTCCTCTACACATGACAAGGAATTTGAGGTTAATGCCTTGCAAATTTGAAGTAGTTTACAAGAAAATAAAGCACATCGCAAACTACATTCCCACATGCCTAACTGAAAAGGTGAAGAAAGCGTCTTTGATGGACAAGCTAAAAATATGTTCTTTAATTAAGCAAATATACTTGAAATCCACTGCTTTTCGTCTCTCCTAATAGTGAGACTTCATCAGATAAAAACACAGTAAAAAAAAATTAAATAGTACATATGCACAAAATGCAAGCATTCAATTGGTTGAATAAGTTGCTCTCAATAAAACCCCTCCCCCAGCTTAAATTCATACAACTGCTGGTATAAAATACTACTAAATAATAAATTATTTATACATGCATATATATACTTAAAAAGTATTCTTAAGATATATACACTCAACTAAAACCATAAATAAACATTGATAATATTCTGTCAAAAGGTCTACAAATTTCCTAACCTATCTAAGTAAACTTTTTAATTTTAAAATACACCAAATAGATATTAAGTCATTTAAGCGTGGATAATGACAAGCGTCCAGACGAAGTTGCCAAAGCAACTCTAGTCTTTCAAGTAACAAACCACATGGACCCCCCTCAAGTCTGTGGAGACCAAATCTATTCCTCTAAAGTTGAATTCATGGTTAGGATGGTCTCTAGTGTGTCTGGCCAAAGCATTTTCATATTTGTTTTTACTTATGCAGTACTGGTGTTCATAAACATGTTCCTGCAACCTCCTATCGGTCTTACCGATGTAGAACGCGGGACAGTGTGTACACTTGGCCAAGTAAACCACCTGTTTAGTTTGCCAATCAGTTTTGAACCTCATGCTGTATTTTTTTTCACCCACAACAAATGTAGACACAATATCCATGTGTTTACAAAATCGGCACATGTTACACTTAAACATACCTTTCCTGGTAATTAATAGTCTAATATTCCCTTCCAAAATTTGTTTAAGGTTGGTCCCCTTCCTGTACACAATCCTAGGGCCTACAGTAAATTTCTTCCTAAGGGATATATCCTGGGTTAATAGACTCCAGTTCTTGATTATAATAGACTTTATGCTTAAGGCATCCATACTAAATGTGAAAATAAAATTGTAAGGGTTTGGAATTACACTTTGTATTGATGCAGAAGTATCAACCGTATTCTCTTTATTCAAGATAGGTCTATAACATCCTGTTTCTCTCTTAACCTGAACTTCACTGATCAGCTCTAGTAACAATTTTTGAGAGTAACCCCTCTTTGCAAACATGCTCTTTAAAAATTCACACTCAATCAAAAAGTCAACCCCTCTTGTTGTCACACCGCTTGAACCAGCTGGCCCTTTATGACAGATTTTTTCTGTGTAAAAGGGTGGCAACTTGAAAAGTGTATGAAGGAGTTTGAGTAGATCTCCTTCCTAAAAATTTTGGATATATAGCAACCATTTTGTCTGTCTTTGGACAGATCTACATCCAAGTATGCTATCCTCTCCTGTGAAAAAGCTGGGGGAGGGGTTTTATTGAGAGCAACCTATTCAACCAGTTGAATGCTTGCATTTCGTGTATATGTACAATTTAAATATGATGATTTTTTACTGTGTTTTTATCTGATGAAGTCTCACTATAAGGAGAGATGAAAAGCAGTGAATTTCAAGTGTGTTTGCTTAGTTAAACATATCTTTATTCCTGGAGACATAGCTTGGTTTGTTTCAGTGGCTTATCTGCATTCTGGTCAGTTGGTTATTCGTTTTCACTAGTTTGTCCATTTGTTTGTTTATGGCCAATGAAATTCTTTTGAGCTCACCATTACCATACAGTCAAATGGAAGGTATTGGTAACCTTACAACACTCATTAAGTGCCTTTCGCAAAAAGTGGACACTTTATCGCAAAGGTTGGACTTGGTGTCAACTCCTTGTATTCATTTGGGATTATCTGGACCTCCTGTTGTGTCAAGGGGGTCTCCACCTAATGGGAATTCTACCATAGTCCAATCTAACACCCCTAACTCAGTAATGTCAGGACCGGGTGTTTCAGTCCCAACATTTGGTACCGGCTTAAGAGTTTCATATAGCGGTGGCTTCAACACAGTTGCAGCTAATGAGAGAGCCAGCCAGCAAGGAAATAACATCTTACTTGGGCTCACTGGGACTCCTGAATTCGGCAGATGGGTCGAAAGACCATTCTCTTTTGAAGAGACATATCAAGGATCATCACAGGAGCTCTCGTGTCAGTGAGAGTATGGATCTATCTATGAAATTACACCAACTTGATCAAAAATTAGTTAAACTAAGGAAATTACAGTTGGAAATTGCTTATTTCTGGGAATGTATTTGATTAAGAGTCATTCCGAAGGGTTTAAGGTCTTGGCAATACCCGACGGGGCTTGTCGAGAGTTCACCTTTCCATATAGACCTGATGAAACTTTTTGATCAACATGGGTTCAAATTGCTCGAACTCATGTAAAAATTACCAGAATGCGGTTAACATCCTGATTGAGGAAACAGGTGTTTTGGACAATGGTATCAAGACAGACCGGGATTTTCAGAGGTATCGGTTCGATTATGAATGGATTTATAGCAGTATTGACCAATATCTGGTTAAGCTTAAAACAACTAAATCCAAAAAACTTAATCGAGACACTAAAGACTATAGCCAGGGAAGAGCTTATCCTAAACTGCTGCCCTCCCAAGGTAGTCATTTTATTGGTCTAGAGAAAAGAATGGGTGGGCCAATGAACAGTGGGCCAGAGATGGAACAACTTACACCTAGTAATGAGACTAGAGTAACAGTGGTGGACGTAGTCCAGGGGAGTGAACGTATTGCCTCAAACAGTGTAAAGTCAATGGAGGAACCGTGAGGTTATACAAATGGCACAAATTTTCAGAACAGAGCCCTAAACCATGTACCCCAACAAGGGTGTAAGATGCAGAACAAGAGCAGGAACAGGACGAAATAATTTCCCCTTTTGCAAGCTGCTGATTACAATATAGTTACAAACTGTAAGTTGGTCTTAAATTCTACTGAGGATTTTAAAATATTCAATTATTATGGGATGGATATTGCCTTTGAATTATTAGATTTACTGTCCAGCGGGTACACTTTTGTGCCTACATCACGGGTGGACATTGCAAAAACATTAATCGATTTGAAATTATTTGTGAGAAAATTGAATCTTGCAGTCTTGTTAGGCCAGCAGAATATTTATAAAAGTGATTATTATATTTCAAGTGTGTATCACCCCCATTACATCCTGACTTAGCCCTATATGAACAGATTTGTGAATTAGATATTCATAATACCTTACAACAGAATATACAGCAGAAAAGTTTTGGTTACAACATTAGCAAGGATGACAAATGTATGCTCAAATTGTTGAAAGAAGCTCCAGTTAGACTTATGCAACCAGACAAGGGGGGATGGCTTGGCTATTATGAACATGGAAGATTATATTGAAAGGATGATGAAAGTTATTACAAATGACACGTATGAGGAAGTAACTAGGAATGAAATGAACCTTGCTCATTTGAGAATCAGGGCTTTTATCAATGTCATGTTCATAGATGTTAAAATTAATGTACATCTTTACAATTATTTAATTATGCCAGCCCCTAGGATTCCAATTATATTCAGAATCCCTAAGATTCATAAAAGCTTGCAGGACCCCCCCCTAATGCGCCCTTTAGTCGATGCAAGAAATAGTATAACATATGCATGCACTAAGGTTGCAGATAACATCATGAAAAAATATGTAGGCCTTGAAAAGCAAATTTGCAAAGACTCTTGGTCTTTTTTGGACAACCTTAATAAAATTGTATTTAGTTGGGAAATTTTTTTTTTCACTGTAGACGTTAAGGACCTTTACTCCTCTATACCCCATGGAGAAGGTATAGAGTGAGACACAACAACAATGTGTATTAATGGAGCATCACAGGAGGAATTGGATGTAGTGGAGCAGTTACTAGACATTATCTTGTCCTATAATTTTGTAACATTCAATAGCAAATTCTTTCTACAAAAGGTTGGTGTGGCTATGGGGTTCCCTTGTGGGGCCAGCTTCACCAACCTTGTTATGGCTTAGTGGGAGAGGGAATTTGTCTTAAATAATAGTATTTTAATGTCTGGAACTATATGCTATTATACACGGTTCCTGGATGATATTTTCATCCTAATAGAAAATGATGTAATTAAAGCACAAGAAACTCTTAATTATTTTAACTCCACCACTCCATTCCTTAGATTTACATCCACTTTTTCACAAGAGAGGATAGCATACTTGGATGTAGATCTGTCCAAGGACAGACAAAATGGTTGCTACATATCCAAAATTTTTAGGTAGGAGACCTACACAAACTCCTTCATACACTTTTCAAGTTGTCACCCTTTTACACAGAAAAAAATCTGTCATAAAGGGCCAGCTGGTTCGAGCGGCCTGTATGACAACAAGAGGGGTTGACTTCTTGACTGAGTGTGAATTTTTAAAGAGCATGTTTGCGAAGAGGGGTTACCCACAAAAATTGTTACTAGAGCTGATCAATGAAGTTCAGGTTAAGAGAGAAACAGGATGTTATAGACCGATCTTGAATAAAGAGATTACGGTTGATACTTCTGCACCTATACAAAGTGTAATTCCAAACCCTTACAATTTTATTTTCACGTTTAGTATGGATGCCTTAAGCATATAGTCTGTTATAATCAAGAACTGGAGTCTAATAACCCAGGATATATCCCTTAGGGAGAAATTTACTTTTGGCCCTTGGATTGTGTACAGAAAGGGGCCAAACTTAAACAAATTTTGGAAGGGAATATTAGGCCATTAATTACCAGGAAAGGTATGTTTAAGTGTAACGTGTCGATTTTGTAAACACATGGATATTGAGTCTATGTTTGTTTTGGGTGAGAAAAAATACAGCATGAGGTTTAAAATTGATTGGCAAACTAAACAGGTGGTTTACTTGGCCAAGTGTACACACTGTCCTGCATTCTGCATCAGTAAGACTGATAGGAGGTTGCGGGAATGTGTTTATGAACACCAATACTGTATAAGTAAAAACAAATATGAAAATGCTTTGGCCAGACACACTAGAGACCACTCTAATCATGAATTCACGTTTAGAGGAATAGACTTGATCTCCACAGACTTGGGGGGGGGGGGGTCCATCTGGTTTGTTACTTGAAAGACTAGAGTTGCTTTGGCAACTTCACCTGGATGCTTGTCATTATCCAGGGTTAAATGACTTAATATCTATTTTATGTATTTTAAAATTAAAAAGTTTACTTAGATAGGAAATGTGTAGACCTTTTGACAGAATATTTTCAATGTTTATTTATGGTTTTATATACATATATTTATAATTACGTACGTATTGAGTGTATATATCTTAAGAATACTTTTTAAGTATATATATGTATGCATAAATAATTTATTATTTAGTAGTATTTTATACCAGTAGTTGTATGAATTTAAGCTGGGGGAGGGGTTTTATTGAGAGCAACTTATTCAACCAATTGAATGCTTGCATTTCGTGCATATGTACTATTTAAATATGATGATTTTTTACTGTGTTTTTATCTGATGAAGTCTCACTATTAGGAGAGATGAAAAGCAGTGGATTTCAAGTGTATTTGCTTAATTAAACATATCTTTATTCCTGGAGACGTAGCTCGGTTTGTTTCAGTGGCTTATCTGTATTCTAGTCAGTTGGTTGTTCCTTTTCGCTAGTTTGTCTAAAAATATTTTGTTTTTTCCTGAGTGTGCCCTCCTCATGCCATTGCATTTTACTAGAAATAGAAAAGGACTAAGAAAATGACATACCCTGGGATTCATGAAGCTTGTGCCAGGCGCCGGAGTAGCGTCGGTGATCTAGCGCCAAATATGGCCACCGAGCGATTCCGGTACGAGCTGTTTCCATGTGCAGTACCAGCGTACGCCAGAGCTGCGCAGCTCCTGGTGCATGTATGCTAATTACCCCATGTGCAGCAGTGTAGCATGCAAATGAAGGTATATAGCGATTCATGAAGTGGTGCAGGTGTAGCGTAAGCATGAAGAAATGTAAACCAAAAAAAAAAAAACGGTTTACATTTTGTCAAACATAAAACTGGAGCCATGAAAGCGGACCAAACTTACTTATTATAATGTTAATATATGCCAATGGCTAAATATATAGCCAATGGCATTAAAAAACATGCACAACATATAAAAAATAACATTTAATGTCATGGCCACACTAATGCAAATTAAAACCGCAGTGCATCTGTACGCAAACGGGATCACAAGGAAAATATATTTAGATGCCATAAAACTACAATGTAACACAATTCATGGTATCCCCATAATAGTCAATGGCACGCATGCTACACCACAACCATGGCGCAAGGGTTGCTATGGGTCTGTGACAGTGTTCCGTGTGGTAACTAGGAATTAGTAGTCAATGCCATTCAAATGAGTCAAGTAATACTGAATCGCAAATGCCCCGCTGGCATAAGGCTGTACCACACGGCATAGCAGTACAACACCGAGGAGTGGCCTGGAGGTAAACATGACATCAAGAGAGGGGTGCTCCACCGTAGCTGTAAGCACATTGGATCATTGCTAATCCGGGTTGCCTGTTGCTAAGCAAAGCCGCAGGATAGGGTTGTGGAAGTAGCCATAGCTTTGCTTAGCTGAGAGCACACAAGGTAACTGAAAGTTCATGTGAACGTGGATGAAAACGCACACAAAACCAGGTAAATGGCTGTACGCGGCGCGCACCACAGCTGAAACAGGAAGGATACGGGAAGACAATAAGGAAATGCTGCAGCATGGTAATTGGAGTACAAATGAGTAATTAACACATAGGAACTCACAGTGGGCCATAGACAATAGCTAACAAGGCTGCTAGCAGCTACCTGCAGAACAGGAAAGGGGAGGTGCCGTACAGCAAAGAAAAGAGAACTGTCACAGCAGAACAAAGCAAACTTGCAGTAGATCAGCTACATAACACATTTCCCAACACAATTCTGGGTTGTGAAAGTACAAAACAAGAAAGCCGGCAGCTGGATGCATGCCTGACAGTGGGAGGGGAATCGGGTTGAAAATTGAAGTAAAGAGCAATAGATGTATCATGGCAGCCAAGCGTATGTCAACACCAAAGGCCCCACGATAGCAGTACCTGCTGTAAAACCAATAATTAAGATACCCTGCAGCTGGAATAGCAGAAACACACCCAATTACTCCAGCATCATCCATTGCACAATAGTATAAGGTGTGAAAGCCCCACACACACACTTGTGTATTCCCAGACACTCTGCACCATTGGTGTATACAGATGGGGAACTTTTAATATGTACATGTTAGGGGCCACCATAGCTTTGATTCACCAGCATGTGTTGGAGACTGACGGTGGTGTGTAGGATGATGTTGACAACCATCTTAGGCACTGGAGGAGGAGAAGAGTGCTCAAACTCAGAGTAACCTACCAGGGGCTACATGATCTTGAGATAGTAGAGCGTTACAGGGTGGACAAGGACATCATACAGCAACTTGTTGAACTGTGCTGGCCATGCCTCAGAGCCAAAAGTAACAGAGGGGAACCCATACCAGTGGACACGAAGGTATGTGTAAGCTTGAAAATACTAGCCACAGGTACCTTTCAAAGGCCAACTGGGGATATCATGGGGATCTCACAGGCATCAGCATCCAGGATACTCCACCAGTTCCTGGATGCCATGTTACCACATGCCAATGAGCACATATACTTCCCCCAATTGCAGGAGGAGTTGGCCGGCAATATGCATCTCTTCCACCGTGTAGCAGACTACCTGGAGGTACTGGGTGCAATAGACTGCATGCACATACACATCAAGTCACCACTCGGTGAGCAGGGTAGGCATTATATAAACCACAAGGGATACCCCTCCATCAACTGGCAGGTCATGTGCAATGCCCAGGGCATTATCATGGATGTGTGTGCTGGCAGTCCTGGAAGCTATCACGATTCCCACATCTGGCATGCCTCACAGCTGTATCAGGTATTTGCCAGGGGGGACATCCCATATGGCCACCTGGTGGGGGATGCTGGCTATGCACTGGAACCATGGATGATGACTCCCATCAGAAATGCACACACAGCCATGCAAGAACGCCATAATGAGGCACACGCAGAAACCAGAATCATCATAGAGTGCATGTTTGGGATGCTGAAATCATGGTTCCGTTGCTTGGACATATCTGGTGGAGCCTTGCAGTACTCTCCAGGCACGTGTGCCCACATTTTCATAGTATGTGCCATGCTACACAATATGATCCTGCGGAAACAGTTGCAGCAGGGACAGAATGGTGAAGGCCCTCACAGCTCACCACAATTGCCAAGGGACCAAAAGGCACAGAGGGACTCAGACCATGAACACCCTGTGCTAGCCCCAGTAGGCAGATGGAGGCATGCCCAGTATGCCCATGCCTTGGCAAAGAGGGAATGTATAGCACACACACTGACAGTGTAGGCACTCATGGACTGACACCCTTCTCCACCTGCACACACAGCAAACATGGATGGCACACACACACACAACCACCTGCAAATTGTCATGTATAGGTGGTCTACTGTGTGCATCCTACATAGGTAGCCCTCAACTATTGTGCACACAACCGCCATTGGCACAAGGTAAGTCAATACCTGAACAGTAAATTAAGCTATCAGCATGTGTCCATACTGTATGTAGAGGTTCATAGATACATAGGTAGGTACAATCCCAACTGCCTATGCCTCTCATAAGCATAGGCAAAAATTGTCTGCTGTCGCCACCCCGTCGAACTGTCCCTCTGTGGAGCAGAGCCAATTGTGGGATCCCTGGGGTGTGTCCACTATTCCCCACCCACTCTGTAAGGATTCCATGGAGTGTTAGTGAGGAGTTTTGTATAATGTAATCAAGGATGTAGTTCCAAATAATGGGGAGTATCCCTGACAGGAATCTTCTTAGATGTTTACATGTTACATAGTATACCTTAAACACAGCTTGCATATATAGGTAGTTCTCCACAGAATAATAAACATGTGGAACACACAACTGCTGAAATGTGCGTTAATCACCCTTGCACTACCAGTTCCTGCTCTGAGAGGTAAGAGATCACTGCCAGGATTAGAACACGCAACCATGTACACAACCTTCACAATAACATACCACTAAGCTACCTGAGCTGTACCAATGGCAATTGTGTATACAGACAGGATAAAATAAAAAAGGTAGGAATGTGCTGAAATAGGACAAACCGGCATGTAAGCAAAGAAAGGTGTATGTTTTATATATATATATATATATATATATATATATATATATATAAATACATCATCATATATATATATAGAGAGAGAGAGGGAGAGAGAGAGATATATGTCGATATATAGGGATATACATATATATGTAGATATATAGATAGGTTAACAACATCTACATAACCATGGAGGTACATATAAATGGGATACCTACCACATACCGACTGCTTTACATACTGTCGCATGTAATCCCGAGGCTTAAGGTCCAAAAGAAAAAACAGTACCAAAACACCAGATGCGCGAGGTTAAAATCATGATGTTAAGGGATAGTTAGTCAGTGCTTCTGGTGTTGCAGTTCAGGTAGATTACTATGTGTAAGTGTGTTTCTTAGGGCTGTAGTGTGTGTAAGTGTGTATTCGGGGTGTGGTGTGTGTTCTTGGGGGACTGTAATGTGTGGTTGTGGGTTAGCTTTGTGCATCTGTTTGTGCAATCTAGGAGGCAGAATATTAAAGTAGGGGGGTGTGGGGGCGCAGACACCTACATGGGGGGTGTAGGGGGGCTTGGCCACCTGCTCATACGTAGTGTAGGATGGTTTGTTTGGATGTGGTGGGTAGCAGTGTGTCTCTGTGTATTCGTATGTGTGTTCCATGTTTGTGTTACTTTTGCGAGTTACTGTCGCTGTCGGTAATGTGGGGTAGTGGCCTGATACTGTGTGTGTCGGAACTGTGTGGTTTCGGGATTCCATAGGTATCCCGTATACAGTGGTTGAAGTGTTCATATATGTGTATAACATGGACCATAGCAATCACACATTTCGCCACTACCAAACTTTATGAACAAAGGATATGGAGAGTATATGCCTATACACTATTACAAATATGTGCTATGGACATGAGCCAATGATAATGTTACCACCTGTCCCACTTTGCGAGGGACAGTCCCTCTTTGGGCGGTTGTGTCCTGACCAAATATATTAAACGTGGTAAATGTCCCATATGTAATGTGATAGATGCATACAATAGTTCTTTCTGTATCTAAAATACCTACATGTTACAAGAAATTGGATAAGCAACTAAACTGTTTCAAGAATAAGCTTATATTTAGGCAGGAAAGGAAATTCACCAACACAACTACGATGACTGCAAATATCTATGACAGAAATGCACAGCTTTCATGTAGCAACACTTTATTACATTCTGATGTATTTCCGAAGGGATTCAAGGACTAACATCACCTGCATGCTATACAGGAACCACATAACAGTGCCTTAATGAATCTGCTTGCAATTACCATAGTATTAGTCCACTAAAGGATAGGTGTTCAAATAGGGAAGGAACCCTCACACACATATCGATTATGTATAAAAGCAGTTCCTACACACCTGCATCTGCTATGCACACCCACCAACATCACCCCCACACCCAAACAAATTACAATACAAACTGTAATAACATCACAAATCATTCACTCACTGTACGACATCTGCAGAAGCCTTAACATACCTTGTCAGAGACACACTAATATGGCCCTATGTGAAATAGCTGCTGTTATACAATGGAACAGCTGCTGATGATACAGGGTTTGTTTGCACTAATCACATTTCAGAGGGTTGTGTGTACACAAGGATGTGTTAGCAATTACTGAGTAACAGCACAGTATGCTACACTTGTACACCAAATCAAGGATGTCTGGTGAGCACACTGTAAACCACATAACAGTTCATGCATAGCCATACAGCCTTGAGCTGCCCAAACATCCTTGTCAGACTTAAACATCTGCATAAGTATCAGGTACAAACAAACCCTGCATAAGTAGCAATGTTCTGAAATATAACAGCTGTACTCACATGTAGAACAAAATTGTCTAGCCATTACACACAATCCATGGGAGTCATGAAGCTAATAGATCTCTGTCTGTCTCCATATAGCTGTTGAAATATATCACAAACAACACATCCAGGCTGTCTTCCTCGAAAGTAAGGCAAATGGACAACACCCAAAAGGAGCACTCAGTTATACACCACTGTTGCCATGGTATCGGCTAATGGAGTAGCTGCAAGGCTGATGTGCATCTAATTAACT
Source organism: Protopterus annectens (assembly GCF_019279795.1). Classification (NCBI taxonomy): domain Eukaryota; kingdom Metazoa; phylum Chordata; order Ceratodontiformes; family Protopteridae; genus Protopterus; species Protopterus annectens. Next base: position 939,244,200 of record NC_056735.1, read on the forward strand.
ACTTTGGAACACCAATTGGTGGTCAGGATACCACGTTACTGATATTTAACTAGAAAAGGATGGGTTATCACACATTCAAACCATACGTATATACCAGCAGAACGTTACAAAGAAGATTGAAACACAAACCGAAAAGGATTGAATCAACAGTTAACGACACCTCAGGTTACTAATAAGGTATGTAGAACAGTCAGTATGTCTGAGTATTTAGTACCTTTTCTGTAGTATTTAAAGTGCACGCAATCCATATAGTGGAAACAGTTATTTTTTAGTGATGTATTGTTGAGCATAGTAATGCTTGTAGTATTTGTGTGTACTGCTGTAGGTTACAAGGCAAACACTGCATACACCACAAGGGATGCTATATAAGGGCTTTGAACAGAAATATTCCTCACCAGCCGCTGTCAGTGGCAGGGCTGGTCCAACAAGTATGTGCTATAACAGGGGATAGTATATGTTGATATATTGTAACGGTAGCCATATGTATGGGTGTATTACTGAGAATAACATGTCGAAGGTTGGGCCACTGTGCATTTATGATTTGCATTGTGGGATATTGTGCCAATAACTGTGTAATGTACAGTATTGTAGGCAGATATGTATTACAAGTTACATAGCATTACTGTTATGTTAGGCAAACATTAGTTATGTCTATTGGCATTTACAATACACAATAACAGGATGCATATGTCTTTTAGTCACCCGACAGTTTATCAGCATGACAGGAAAGTAAAATGGAAGAGTAAGTTAACTACCCATGCACATAAGACATGTAATATGTGCAAAGGTAGGTACTAGGCTGTCTACCAAGGGTATTTATAAGCCTAGCTTGAGTGTGTTGGCTTTCGCCACCTCCATAGGTTAGTTCCCTGTGCCTCTGAATGGCAGAGCCATTAGTTCCCTGTGCGTCTGTCTAGCAGAGCCACTGCAGTGATCCCCAGGGTACATGTCTGTCTTCCATCCACATGTCAAGGTTTCCCTTGAAGAGTGCTAGTGAAGGGCTCTGCCTGATGTACATTGGAATCATGTTCCAAAGCATGGAGAGTGTCCAGGCCAGGAATTTATCCATCTAGCACATCCTAGTCATCGTTGTGGTTAGGTGTATATCCCTAGAGCATGTGGCTCTCAGGGGCTTCTGTTTAGGTGGAGCATATCCGGTAATACTGGGTTGGACATGGGCCTTGTATGTCAAGCAGAGATCACCTGTGAGTATGTGATATGCAATGGAGTACAGCTGGAGTTTCTTAGGTTGGGCTGCATAAGTCATCTGTTTGAGGTCAGTAATCCTCTTGGTGGGGTACTGTTGTGGTCTTCCAAGCTGTTGGCAGTTGTCTTGTAAGTTATATCCCAAATGGGGTGTTGTATCCTTTAATTGGTCTAATAAGTCATGAGTAGAGAGTCACAATGGCCTCCTTTGATCTGGATGTGAACCCATTAGAGATTAGGGGGGGCCATGTAGAAGGATATTCTAACTACCTTGTCATTATGCGTACCGAAGGAGAGATTGCTATCTACTGGGGTTTCCGGATCCCTTATTACCTTTTCTGTATGTAGGGGACTAGCACCTATGTGGTAGTCCGCGGGTAATTAGTTATATCCAAAGGAGATGACTATGCACTTTTAGGCATTCAGCTTGATGCCATGATAATGACACCAGGTATCCATCTCAGTGCAACCCTACCAGAGGGTGTCTGTAACAGCTGGGGAAACAATTATGTCCCCTAGTTTGCAGTCGTCTGCAAACCTTTTCAGCCAAAGCCCTCCTGTGCTTGTCTGTACGTCAGAGAATTATGTACCGAACATGAGGGGCCCTAGGACTGAGACCTGGGGGAAGCCACTTGTAACTGGTATACAGTCGGACCTAGGGTATGAAACTCCCACTGTGTGGGTTCTGTCCGTGAGCCACTTTGCAAACCATCACATGATGTAGGGGTTAATGTTCAGGCGGATGGGTATGTTGATAATACCAGAAGGAGGAATGGTGTTGAAAGCCTATGAGAGATCTAGGTAGGCTGTGAGGACCTCCTTATCCTCATCTAATGCCTTGGTAACTGTCTCTAAGAAGTCCACCAGATTTAGGAGGCATGGTCTGCCCTTTACAATGCCAAATTGTGAGGGGTCAAAGGTTTGGAGGTACCCAATGTCTCCTTGACTGAGATCCAAGATGTGCTCCATAGCCTTGCAGACCAGGCTAGTCAGGCCTATAGGGCAATAGGTCCCATGGTCCATTTTGGTGCCACCTTTGTGGAGTGGGATAACTGTTGCTGTGTGCCATTCAGGGGGTACTAAGCCTGATGCGAGGCTATTATTGAACGTGGTGCATAGGTGGGGAGCCAGTACGTTCTGAAGTTCATGTAAAATGCAGCCTGGGATGTTGTCCGGTCCCATGGATGCTGGGATATTGGCTTTAGAGTGAGCAGGTTTGAGAGGGAGTACAGTATAGATGTAGATGACAGTAAGGTTGATGTCACACTGCCTTTCTTAACCTTGCCAGGTAATATGACATCATCACCCATACTGTGTACCACCTACACTCGGTATACTAGATGTACATTCCTATGACACAGGAGTGTTTTGCAACGGGACTGCTGGCAGAGCCAACACTACAGAAGGTGTCTGAATAATACATGCTCATCACACCAGTGGCAGCTACAGTATGTCAGGGTTAATGAAATGTATTCCCCCTCATTGTAGTCCATACCTCACAGACAAACAGAAGACATCTGCCTATTGAAGTATGTGCATGACTATGACCTAGGAGCAATAGCCGACTCAGGAGTGCTGTGGACAACATACAGAAGGGGCTTTGTGGGTAAGTGTGTGTGACATATGGCCACAATCTGACAGCTACATATTGCATTGTCACCCTTATGTTAATAACCCTGTACCCATGAACTACCACCTAGGCAGCGGTCAACATAATGGACACTTGTATGTAAGGGATGCAGCTGGGCAGTTGTCTTTCCTGTGATAGCTACATCACCACACCTGTTAGGTAGTCATATGTGACAACCCTAATAATGACAGGGTGCAATCCATGAATTTAGAGATCATTGTCCAGCCATACACAACACTCAAGTGACCCATATCAGATCACATATTTCCTTTAAGGGGTATTGGCCATGTGCAAATGGCCTACACCAGCCTTCCCATTCCCCATCTCCACTATGTAGCATGATGCATACCCTGAATAAATCCATGTCCATCCCAGTGATGTTGGGCATGCTCCACGTACACATCCTGATCTTGAACACATACTTCATGGACATCCACCTTCCACATGCTGGACAGATCCTTGTCCCATATACTTTACATAGTCCTGCCATACTATGCATTCCTGTCCGTCAAAGCTGCACATCACTCCCCTCTCAGACATGGTGTGATGATCGCATGGTAAATGTATCATTAACCCTGTGGATCAGTAATGTGGCACTGCTCCACCTGGCCCCACAGACAAGCCTGTCAGCTACTGCCAGGTAACCTTTCATCCTAGATTCATACATAGTCCATGGCATATAGCCCAATAGTTGACTTTGACTGTACATGCTATAGTTGATATCCATCCCTGCAAATACCATCTGGCTAGCCAGTGTCCCATGTGTATCACATGTGCAACACAGGTGATACATGGCAGGATGTTGAATTGCAGTACAGTGCTGTCTAGATGTATATGGCAGAACACATACATGTAAATATGAGCAAGTCTGCAGGGTCACAGGTCATGTCTGTTAAGGCAGTGTAAGTCCTTATATGTGACATATACACAGCATCAAGGTCGACTGCATTAATGTGGACACATCCAGCCATGTGCTGATAGGTAGGAACACCAGTACAGGCAAACAGACATGACCACATCAAGACAGCATCCACATGGAGTATGAGCAATGTAATCAGGTGACACACACACACACACACACATATATGGTGATAATATCCACTCACCATTGAGTGTCACATGTGTGTGACACAAACACGTCAGTGTCATGTAGGTTTGCAAATACAACTATTTAAACTTAATAAATGTAATACACATGTATGTTCAGCTGTAGCTCTGTATGTCTCTGTGAGTTACTGTGACCTGTCCCCATCATTATGTCTTCCAGCTATGCTGTGTGCAAGGCTACCCCTTTTTACCCATTTGGAGGATGAGGCCTTCATCTCATACCTACTTGACAATCATGATATCCTGTTCAGCCATGTGCCACAGGATGTACAGCAGCAGGATGCCCTGTGGATGGAACTTTGCAGGAGGGTTAATGATGTGGGTGGCCACAACCGCACATGCCAGCAGATGTGCAGACACTGTACAGACCTCATTAGATGGGCAAAACAGTGTGCGAATGCAATCACCAGGGAACAAGGTGCAACAGGTGGTGGAACACCAACCCAGCCCCCACTCACACGTACCGAGGAGCTACTGGCCAACCTGAGGACACCTGCAGAATCACATCCACAAGCCTTAGTCGATATTGTGGAGATGGGTGTCTCTCAACCACTGAGCCTGGAGTTGCCTGGTAAGTCAGTACTGCACCTATAACAACTATATTCTATATAGTTTCATGTGTCACTGTACAATATGTAATGTAGCATCATATGCAAGGCATGTGTACACACATGCCACATACTATAGTATGCTACTCTGTGTATGCACACATGTGCATACACCATAGTATAGTCTAATGTACTGGTGTATTTGTTATGCACATTGCACCCTGTAGCCATTATACAGGCATGGATAATGCTCATACAGCTGTGTTACTCCTATTTAGGTACCTCTGGCGTTCCACTGCAACAGCAGCCCATTGCAGGTGAGACTGTTATTATTTATCAGGAATCATAATGCACAGATCTATCTGCCATTTGGCCATTTACAACATGTACACATAATGTATGGTCCTGTCACAATATACAAGTCGGACCTGCAATGCATCACAATGCCTACCCATGTGCAACACTTGCAAACTATGTCAATCATCTTACCAACATGAATCCTCACAAACTGTCATTGCCAGATGTGTGGACAGCTGTGCATACAATGGTAGAGGTGCTGTTCACTGTAGGGACATGTACTACAAATCAGAACTACACATGTGGGGAATACAAACAGTACTACACATGGGGGCTGGAGTATGGCCAGCCACAGGATTCACTGGTGTGGATCATAGGCCTGCTATGAATGTCACACAATGTGATGTGCTATCTTGACATGTCCATGACATCTAGTGGCCTGGCTACAACACTGCCTACCTAACCTGAAAACATATCCCACATACCACCCTTTGTCTGGATAACCCTGTCGTCAGTGGAGCATATGACATCTATGGCTGTATGCCATATGGGACAACACAGACATGTGAAATAGATATCCGTCACAATAATTTGGCCAGCACATGTACACGCATGGCCATGGAAGATGGCCAGAGACATGGAGCAACACACACAGTAGATGTGATGTGCTTGTGTGTACACCCTGCCATACAATGGCTACACATGGTCCAACTATGGCCTTTGTGTGATGGTTATATTTTAGATGTGGAACACTAGACATCCTACAGGCCTGTGCACATCTTGTGTAGGTGTAACATCAATCCACCACATAAGATGTGTTGAACATCTTGAGGGTGTCACGACATGGCAGCAATTAACTGTACAGCATCCACATTAGCCCACAGATACAGTACACTCCCATTGCTGGTGTTGAACATCAATGTCATACTTGCTCCTCGTGTGTGTGTGTGTGTGTGTGTGTGTGTGTGTGTGTGTGTGTGTGTGTGTGTGTGTGTGTGTGTGTGTGTGGTACACAGATGTCATTACATTTGTGACGCATGGTGTTACCCTGCCCTGTT